>NW_027125662.1:0-292500 GCF_024489055.1 Chanodichthys erythropterus
CATATTTATGGCCTAAGTGTGCTTGATCTTGAACTTTCTATATATATACTCTTTGACTCCTTCTGCTTTTGACTTCACCCATCCAGAATTCCATTCTAGACCTACTTAAACATTTTCTTGTCCTCGATCATGACTTTTGTATACATAATTGTTGACTCCATCTGATGTTAGATATGCCAGACAGTAGTCCATAGCTGACCGACGAAACATATTTCTGGCCAAAAAGAATTAGACATTGAAGATTTTATAGACACTCATTGACACCTTCTGATTTCACATCAGCCATATATAGAGGTCTATATTTGACCTTCTGAACAAATTTCTGGCCCAGTCTTGAACTTTCTATGCATAGTCATTGACTCCATCTGAAATTTTTCAGCCATACAGGAGTCCATTTTAGACTTGATTAAAGTTTTTCGGTCCCAAGAGTCCTCGATCATGAACTTTATATACGTGCCTCATTTTGATGTTACTTCAGCCATAGAGCATTGTGTATTTCACCTAATGGACATATTTCTGGCAAATAACAAGTCCTCGATCATAAACTTTCTGTACATACTCATTGACTCCATCTGATGATACGTCAGCCATAGAATTGTGCAAATTTGACCTCAAGGTCATATTGCTGGCCAAAGAGTTCTCAAACTTGAACTTTTCATACATGACTATTGACTCACTTCTGCTGTTACTTCACCCATAAAAAAAGTCCATATTAGGCATACTGAACATATTTCTGGCAAATTAGTCCGCAATCTTGAACTTTACTTACATAGACATTGACTCCTTCTGGGTTTTTTCCTTCAGCTTTACAGGAGTCCATTTTATACTTGATTAAAGTTTTTCAGTCCTAAGAGTCCTCCATCATGAACTTTATATAGATGCCTCATTTTGATCTTACTTCAGCCATAGAGTATTGCATGTGACCTAATGGACATATTTCTGGCCAAAGAGTACTCGACCTTTCACTTTTTACATACACTTACTGACGCCTTCTGATGTCACATCAGCCTTACCGGAGTCCATATTTGCGCTAATGAACATATTTCTGGCCGAAAAGTACTCAATCTTGGACTTTCAATACACACTCATTGATTCACTCTGATGTTACTTGAGCCATATATGAAGCCATTTTGACCTACTGAACAAATTTCTGGCAAATTAGTCCTCGGTGGTGATCTTTTCATATAAAGTCACTGACTCTTTCTGATGATAAGTCAGACACTGAGTATTGCATATTTGACTTAATTCACATATTTCTATCAAATTGGTACTCAATCTTGAACTTTCAAATACATACTCATTGACTCAGTCTGATTTTTCTTCAGCCAAGTACTAACCTATTTTTGACCTACTGAACAAATTTCTGGCAAATTTGTCCTTGATGTTGAAAATTCTATACAGACTCATTGACTCTGGGGGTTACATCAGAAAGACAGTAGCCCATATTTGACCTAACATATTTCTGGCAAATTAGTCCTCGATCAAGAACTTTCTTTACCTACTCATTGACTCCATCTAATGAAACGTCAGGTAAAAAGTATTGCATATTTGACTCAATGGACATATTTCTGGCCAAAGAATACTCGATCTTGAACTTTTTATATATACATACTGAGGCCTTTCTGAAGTCACATCAGCCATACTGTAGTCCATATTTTACATATTTCTGGCCCAAAAGTACTCTATCTTGAACTTTCAATACATATTTATTGATTCACTCTGATCTTAATTGAGTCAAATACAAACCCATTATGACCTACTGAACAAATTTCTGGCAAATTAGTCCTCGATGATGAACTTTTATATAAAGTCATTGACTATTTCTGATGATACATCAGACACTGAGTATTGCATATATGACTTAATTGACATATTTCTGTCAAAATCTTGAACTTTCAAATATATACTCATTGACTCAGTCTGATTTTTCTTCAGCCAAGTACTAACCTATTTTTGACCTACTGAACAAATTTCTGGCAAATTAGTCCTTGATGTTGAAAATTCTATACAGACTTATTGGTGCTTCATCGGACAGACAGTAGCCCATATTTGACGTAAGGAACATATTTATGGCCTAAGTGTGCTTGATCTTGAACTTTCTATATATATACTCTTTGACTCCTTCTGCTTTTGACTTCACCCATCCAGAATTCCATTCTAGACCTACTTAAACATTTTTTTGTCCTCGATCATGAATTTTGTATACATAATTGTTGACTCCATCTGATGTTAGATAAGCCAGACAGTAGTCCATAGCTGACCGACGAAACATATTTCTGGCCAAAAAGAATTTGACATTGAAGATTTTATAGACACTCATTGACACCTTCTGATTTCACATCAGCCATATATAGAGGTCTATATTTGACCTTCTGAACAAATTTCTGGCCCAGTCTTGAACTTTCTATGCATAGTCATTGACTCCATCTGAAATTTTTCAGCCATACAGGAGTCCATTTTAGACTTGATTAAAGTTTTTCCATCCCAAGAGTCCTCGATCATGAACTTTATATACGTGCCTCATTTTGATGTTACTTCAGCCATAGAGCATTGTGTATTTCACCTAATGGACATATTTCTGGCAAATAACAAGTCCTCGATCATAAACTTTCTGTACATACTCATTGACTCCATCTGATGATACGTCAGCCATAGAATTGTGCAAATTTGACCTCAAGGTCATATTGCTGGCCAAAGAGTTCTCAAACTTGAACTTTTCATACATGACTATTGACTCCTTCTGCTGTTACTTCACCCATAAAAAAAGTCCATATTAGGCATACTGAACATATTTCTGGCAAATTAGTCCGCAATCTTGAACTTTCCGTACATAGTCATTGAGTCCTTCTGGGGTTTTTTCCTTCAGCTTTACAGGAGTCCATTTTATACTTGATTAAAGTTTTTCAGTCCTAAGAGTCCTCCATCATGAACTTTATATAGATGCCTCATTTTGATCTTACTTCAGCCATAGAGTATTGCATGTGACCTAATGGACATATTTCTGGCCAAAGAGTACTCGACCTTTCACTTTTTACATACACTTACTGACGCCTTCTGATGTCACATCAGCCTTACCGGAGTCCATATTTGCGCTAATGAACATATTTCTGGCCGAAAAGTACTCAATCTTGAACTTTCAATACACACTCATTGATTCACTCTGATGTTACTTGAGCCATATATGAAGCCATTTTGACCTACTGAACAAATTTCTGGCAAATTAGTCCTCGGTGGTGATCTTTTCATATAAAGTCACTGACTCTTTCTGATGATAAGTCAGACACTGAGTATTGCATATTTGACTTAATTCACATATTTCTATCAAATTGGTACTCAATCTTGAACTTTCAAATACATACTCATTGACTCAGTCTGATTTTTCTTCAGCCAAGTACTAACCTATTTTTGACCTACTGAACAAATTTCTGGCAAATTTGTCCTTGATGTTGAAAATTCTATACAGACTCATTGACTCTGGGGGTTACATCAGAAAGACAGTAGCCCATATTTGACCTAACATATTTCTGGCAAATTAGTCCTCGATCAAGAACTTTCTTTACCTACTCATTGAGTCCATCTAATGAAACGTCAGGTAAAAAGAATTGCATATTTGACTCAATGGACATATTTCTGGCCAAAGAAGACTCGATCTTGAACTTTTTATATATACATACTGAGGCCTTTCTGAAGTCACATCAGCCATACTGTAGTCCATATTTTACATATTTCTGGCCCAAAAGTACTCTGTCTTGAACTTTCAATACATATTTATTGATTCACTCTGATCTTAATTGAGTCTAATACAAACCCATTATGACCTACTGAACAAATTTCTGGCAAATTAGTCCACGATGATGAACTTTTATACAAAGTCATTGACTATTTCTGATGATACATCAGACACTGAGTATTGCATATTTGACTTAATTGACATATTTCTGTCAAAATCTTGAACTTTCAAATATATACTCATTGACTCAGTCTGATTTTTCTTCAGCCAACTACTAACCTATTTTTGACCTACTGAACAAATTTCTGGCAAATTAGTCCTTGATGTTGAAAATTCTATACAGACTTATTGGTGCTTCATCGGACAGACAGTAGCCCATATTTGACGTAAGGAACATATTTATGGCCTAAGTGTGCTTGATCTTGAACTTTCTATATATATACTCTTTGACTCCTTCTGCTTTTGACTTCACCCATCCAGAATTCCATTCTAGACCTACTTAAACATTTTTTTGTCCTCGATCATGAATTTTGTATACATAATTGTTGACTCCATCTGATGTTAGATAAGCCAGACAGTAGTCCATAGCTGACCGACGAAACATATTTCTGGCCAAAAAGAATTTGACATTGAAGATTTTATAGACACTCATTGACACCTTCTGATTTCACATCAGCCATATATAGAGGTCTATATTTGACCTTCTGAACAAATTTCTGGCCCAGTCTTGAACTTTCTATGCATAGTCATTGACTCCATCTGAAATTTTTCAGCCATACAGGAGTCCATTTTAGACTTGATTAAAGTTTTTCGGTCCCAAGAGTCCTCGATCATGAACTTTATATACGTGCCTCATTTTGATGTTACTTCAGCCATAGAGCATTGTGTATTTCACCTAATGGACATATTTCTGGCAAATAACAAGTCCTCGATCATAAACTTTCTGTACATACTCATTGACTCCATCTGATGATACGTCAGCCATAGAATTGTGCAAATTTGACCTCAAGGTCATATTGCTGGCCAAAGAGTTCTCAAACTTGAACTTTTCATACATGACTATTGACTCCTTCTGCTGTTACTTCACCCATAAAAAAAGTCCATATTAGGCATACTGAACATATTTCTGGCAAATTAGTCCGCAATCTTGAACTTTCCGTACATAGTCATTGACTCCTTCTGGGGTTTTTTTCCTTCAGCTTTACAGGAGTCCATTTTATACTTGATTAAAGTTTTTCAGTCCTAAGAGTCCTCCATCATGAACTTTATATAGATGCCTCATTTTGATCTTACTTCAGCCATAGAGTATTGCATGTGACCTAATGGACATATTTCTGGCCAAAGAGTACTCGACCTTTCACTTTTTACATACACTTACTGACGCCTTCTGATGTCACATCAGCCTTACCGGAGTCCATATTTGCGCTAATGAACATATTTCTGGCCGAAAAGTACTCAATCTTGGACTTTCAATACACACTCATTGATTCACTCTGATGTTACTTGAGCCATATATGAAGCCATTTTGACCTACTGAACAAATTTCTGGCAAATTAGTCCTCGGTGGTGATCTTTTCATATAAAGTCACTGACTCTTTCTGATGATAAGTCAGACACTGAGTATTGCATATTTGACTTAATTCACATATTTCTATCAAATTGGTACTCAATCTTGAACTTTCAAATACATACTCATTGACTCAGTCTGATTTTTCTTCAGCCAAGTACTAACCTATTTTTGACCTACTGAACAAATTTCTGGCAAATTTGTCCTTGATGTTGAAAATTCTATACAGACTCATTGACTCTGGGGGTTACATCAGAAAGACAGTAGCCCATATTTGACCTAACATATTTCTGGCAAATTAGTCCTCGATCAAGAACTTTCTTTACCTACTCATTGACTCCATCTAATGAAACGTCAGGTAAAAAGTATTGCATATTTGACTCAATGGACATATTTCTGGCCAAAGAATACTCGATCTTGAATTTTTTATATATACATACTGACGCCTTTCTGAAGTCACATCAGCCATACTGTAGTCCATATTTTACCCATTGAACATATTTCTGGCCCAAAAGTACTCTATCTTGAACTTTCAATACATATTTATTGATTCACTCTGATCTTAATTGAGTCAAATACAAACCCATTATGACCTACTGAACAAATTTCTGGCAAATTAGTCCTCGATGATGAACTTTTATATAAAGTCATTGACTATTTCTGATGATACATCAGACACTGAGTATTGCATATTTGACTTAATTGACATATTTCTGTCAAAATCTTGAACTTTCAAATATATACTCATTGACTCAGTCTGATTTTTCTTCAGCCAAGTACTAACCTATTTTTGACCTACTGAACAAATTTCTGGCAAATTAGTCCTTGATGTTGAAAATTCTATACAGACTTATTGGTGCTTCATCGGACAGACAGTAGCCCATATTTGACGTAAGGAACATATTTATGGCCTAAGTGTGCTTGATCTTGAACTTTCTATATATATACTCTTTGACTCCTTCTGCTTTTGACTTCACCCATCCAGAATTCCATTCTAGACCTACTTAAACATTTTTTTGTCCTCGATCATGAATTTTGTATACATAATTGTTGACTCCATCTGATGTTAGATAAGCCAGACAGTAGTCCATAGCTGACCGACGAAACATATTTCTGGCCAAAAAGAATTTGACATTGAAGATTTTATAGACACTCATTGACACCTTCTGATTTCACATCAGCCATATATAGAGGTCTATATTTGACCTTCTGAACAAATTTCTGGCCCAGTCTTGAACTTTCTATGCATAGTCATTGACTCCATCTGAAATTTTTCAGCCATACAGGAGTCCATTTTAGACTTGATTAAAGTTTTTCGGTCCCAAGAGTCCTCGATCATGAACTTTATATACGTGCCTCATTTTGATGTTACTTCAGCCATAGAGCATTGTGTATTTCACCTAATGGACATATTTCTGGCAAATAACAAGTCCTCGATCATAAACTTTCTGTACATACTCATTGACTCCATCTGATGATACGTCAGCCATAGAATTGTGCAAATTTGACCTCAAGGTCATATTGCTGGCCAAAGAGTTCTCAAACTTGAACTTTTCATACATGACTATTGACTCCTTCTGCTGTTACTTCACCCATAAAAAAAGTCCATATTAGGCATACTGAACATATTTCTGGCAAATTAGTCCGCAATCTTGAACTTTACGTACATAGTCATTGACTCCTTCTGGGGTTTTTTTCCTTCAGCTTTACAGGAGTCCATTTTATACTTGATTAAAGTTTTTCAGTCCTAAGAGTCCTCCATCATGAACTTTATATAGATGCCTCATTTTGATCTTACTTCAGCCATAGAGTATTGCATGTGACCTAATGGACATATTTCTGGCCAAAGAGTACTCGACCTTTCACTTTTTACATACACTTACTGACGCCTTCTGATGTCACATCAGCCTTACCGGAGTCCATATTTGCGCTAATGAACATATTTCTGGCCGAAAAGTACTCAATCTTGGACTTTCAATACACACTCATTGATTCACTCTGATGTTACTTGAGCCATATATGAAGCCATTTTGACCTACTGAACAAATTTCTGGCAAATTAGTCCTCGGTGGTGATCTTTTCATATAAAGTCACTGACTCTTTCTGATGATAAGTCAGACACTGAGTATTGCATATTTGACTTAATTCACATATTTCTATCAAATTGGTACTCAATCTTGAACTTTCAAATACATACTCATTGACTCAGTCTGATTTTTCTTCAGCCAAGTACTAACCTATTTTTGACCTACTGAACAAATTTCTGGCAAATTTGTCCTTGATGTTGAAAATTCTATACAGACTCATTGACTCTGGGGGTTACATCAGAAAGACAGTAGCCCATATTTGACCTAACATATTTCTGGCAAATTAGTCCTCGATCAAGAACTTTCTTTACCTACTCATTGACTCCATCTAATGAAACGTCAGGTAAAAAGTATTGCATATTTGACTCAATGGACATATTTCTGGTCAAAGAATACTCGATCTTGAACTTTTTATATATACATACTGAGGCCTTTCTGAAGTCACATCAGCCATACTGTAGTCCATATTTTACATATTTCTGGCCCAAAAGTACTCTGTCTTGAACTTTCAATACATATTTATTGATTCACTCTGATCTTAATTGAGTCTAATACAAACCCATTATGACCTACTGAACAAATTTCTGGCAAATTAGTCCACGATGATGAACTTTTATATAAAGTCATTGACTATTTCTGATGATACATCAGACACTGAGTATTGCATATTTGACTTAATTGACATATTTCTGTCAAAATCTTGAACTTTCAAATATATACTCATTGACTCAGTCTGATTTTTCTTCAGCCAACTACTAACCTATTTTTGACCTACTGAACAAATTTCTGGCAAATTAGTCCTTGATGTTGAAAATTCTATACAGACTTATTGGTGCTTCATCGGACAGACAGTAGCCCATATTTGACGTAAGGAACATATTTATGGCCTAAGTGTGCTTGATCTTGAACTTTCTATATATATACTCTTTGACTCCTTCTGCTTTTGACTTCACCCATCCAGAATTCCATTCTAGACCTACTTAAACATTTTTTTGTCCTCGATCATGAATTTTGTATACATAATTGTTGACTCCATCTGATGTTAGATAAGCCAGACAGTAGTCCATAGCTGACCGACGAAACATATTTCTGGCCAAAAAGAATTTGACATTGAAGATTTTATAGACACTCATTGACACCTTCTGATTTCACATCAGCCATATATAGAGGTCTATATTTGACCTTCTGAACAAATTTCTGGCCCAGTCTTGAACTTTCTATGCATAGTCATTGACTCCATCTGAAATTTTTCAGCCATACAGGAGTCCATTTTAGACTTGATTAAAGTTTTTCGGTCCCAAGAGTCCTCGATCATGAACTTTATATACGTGCCTCATTTTGATGTTACTTCAGCCATAGAGCATTGTGTATTTCACCTAATGGACATATTTCTGGCAAATAACAAGTCCTCGATCATAAACTTTCTGTACATACTCATTGACTCCATCTGATGATACGTCAGCCATAGAATTGTGCAAATTTGACCTCAAGGTCATATTGCTGGCCAAAGAGTTCTCAAACTTGAACTTTTCATACATGACTATTGACTCCTTCTGCTGTTACTTCACCCATAAAAAAGTCCATATTAGGCATACTGAACATATTTCTGGCAAATTAGTCCGCAATCTTGAACTTTCCGTACATAGTCATTGACTCCTTCTGGGGTTTTTTTCCTTCAGCTTTACAGGAGTCCATTTTATACTTGATTAAAGTTTTTCAGTCCTAAGAGTCCTCCATCATGAACTTTATATAGATGCCTCATTTTGATCTTACTTCAGCCATAGAGTATTGCATGTGACCTAATGGACATATTTCTGGCCAAAGAGTACTCGACCTTTCACTTTTTACATACACTTACTGACGCCTTCTGATGTCACATCAGCCTTACCGGAGTCCATATTTGCGCTAATGAACATATTTCTGGCCGAAAAGTACTCAATCTTGGACTTTCAATACACACTCATTGATTCACTCTGATGTTACTTGAGCCATATATGAAGCCATTTTGACCTACTGAACAAATTTCTGGCAAATTAGTCCTCGGTGGTGATCTTTTCATATAAAGTCACTGACTCTTTCTGATGATAAGTCAGACACTGAGTATTGCATATTTGACTTAATTCACATATTTCTATCAAATTGGTACTCAATCTTGAACTTTCAAATACATACTCATTGACTCAGTCTGATTTTTCTTCAGCCAAGTACTAACCTATTTTTGACCTACTGAACAAATTTCTGGCAAATTTGTCCTTGATGTTGAAAATTCTATACAGACTCATTGACTCTGGGGGTTACATCAGAAAGACAGTAGCCCATATTTGACCTAACATATTTCTGGCAAATTAGTCCTCGATCAAGAACTTTCTTTACCTACTCATTGACTCCATCTAATGAAACGTCAGGTAAAAAGTATTGCATATTTGACTCAATGGACATATTTCTGGCCAAAGAATACTCGATCTTGAATTTTTTATATATACATACTGACGCCTTTCTGAAGTCACATCAGCCATACTGTAGTCCATATTTTACCCATTGAACATATTTCTGGCCCAAAAGTACTCTATCTTGAACTTTCAATACATATTTATTGATTCACTCTGATCTTAATTGAGTCAAATACAAACCCATTATGACCTACTGAACAAATTTCTGGCAAATTAGTCCTCGATGATGAACTTTTATATAAAGTCATTGACTATTTCTGATGATACATCAGACACTGAGTATTGCATATTTGACTTAATTGACATATTTCTGTCAAAATCTTGAACTTTCAAATATATACTCATTGACTCAGTCTGATTTTTCTTCAGCCAAGTACTAACCTATTTTTGACCTACTGAACAAATTTCTGGCAAATTAGTCCTTGATGTTGAAAATTCTATACAGACTTATTGGTGCTTCATCGGACAGACAGTAGCCCATATTTGACGTAAGGAACATATTTATGGCCTAAGTGTGCTTGATCTTGAACTTTCTATATATATACTCTTTGACTCCTTCTGCTTTTGACTTCACCCATCCAGAATTCCATTCTAGACCTACTTAAACATTTTTTTGTCCTCGATCATGAATTTTGTATACATAATTGTTGACTCCATCTGATGTTAGATAAGCCAGACAGTAGTCCATAGCTGACCGACGAAACATATTTCTGGCCAAAAAGAATTTGACATTGAAGATTTTATAGACACTCATTGACACCTTCTGATTTCACATCAGCCATATATAGAGGTCTATATTTGACCTTCTGAACAAATTTCTGGCCCAGTCTTGAACTTTCTATGCATAGTCATTGACTCCATCTGAAATTTTTCAGCCATACAGGAGTCCATTTTAGACTTGATTAAAGTTTTTCGGTCCCAAGAGTCCTCGATCATGAACTTTATATACGTGCCTCATTTTGATGTTACTTCAGCCATAGAGCATTGTGTATTTCACCTAATGGACATATTTCTGGCAAATAACAAGTCCTCGATCATAAACTTTCTGTACATACTCATTGACTCCATCTGATGATACGTCAGCCATAGAATTGTGCAAATTTGACCTCAAGGTCATATTGCTGGCCAAAGAGTTCTCAAACTTGAACTTTTCATACATGACTATTGACTCCTTCTGCTGTTACTTCACCCATAAAAAAGTCCATATTAGGCATACTGAACATATTTCTGGCAAATTAGTCCGCAATCTTGAACTTTACGTACATAGTCATTGACTCCTTCTGGGGTTTTTTTCCTTCAGCTTTACAGGAGTCCATTTTATACTTGATTAAAGTTTTTCAGTCCTAAGAGTCCTCCATCATGAACTTTATATAGATGCCTCATTTTGATCTTACTTCAGCCATAGAGTATTGCATGTGACCTAATGGACATATTTCTGGCCAAAGAGTACTCGACCTTTCACTTTTTACATACACTTACTGACGCCTTCTGATGTCACATCAGCCTTACCGGAGTCCATATTTGCGCTAATGAACATATTTCTGGCCGAAAAGTACTCAATCTTGGACTTTCAATACACACTCATTGATTCACTCTGATGTTACTTGAGCCATATATGAAGCCATTTTGACCTACTGAACAAATTTCTGGCAAATTAGTCCTCGGTGGTGATCTTTTCATATAAAGTCACTGACTCTTTCTGATGATAAGTCAGACACTGAGTATTGCATATTTGACTTAATTCACATATTTCTATCAAATTGGTACTCAATCTTGAACTTTCAAATACATACTCATTGACTCAGTCTGATTTTTCTTCAGCCAAGTACTAACCTATTTTTGACCTACTGAACAAATTTCTGGCAAATTTGTCCTTGATGTTGAAAATTCTATACAGACTCATTGCCTCTGGGGGTTACATCAGAAAGACAGTAGCCCATATTTGACCTAACATATTTCTGGCAAATTAGTCCTCGATCAAGAACTTTCTTTACCTACTCATTGACTACATCTAATGAAACGTCAGGTAAAAAGTATTGCATATTTGACTCAATGGACATATTTCTGGCCAAAGAAGACTCGATCTTGAACTTTTTATATATACATACTGAGGCCTTTCTGAAGTCTCATCAGCCATACTCTAGTCCATATTTTACATATTTCTGGCCCAAAAGTACTCTATCTTGAACTTTCAATACATATTTATTGATTCACTCTGATCTTAATTGAGTCAAATACAAACCCATTATGACCTACTGAACAAATTTCTGGCAAATTAGTCCACGATGATGAACTTTTATATAAAGTCATTGACTATTTCTGATGATACATCAGACACTGAGTATTGCATATTTGACTTAATTGACATATTTCTGTCAAAATCTTGAACTTTCAAATATATACTCATTGACTCAGTCTGATTTTTCTTCAGCCAAGTACTAACCTATTTTTGACCTACTGAACAAATTTCTGGCAAATTAGTCCTTGATGTTGAAAATTCTATACAGACTTATTGGTGCTTCATCGGACAGACAGTAGCCCATATTTGACGAAAGGAACATATTTATGGCCTAAGTGTGCTTGATCTTGAACTTTCTATATATATACTCTTTGACTCCTTCTGCTTTTGACTTCACCCATCCAGAATTCCATTCTAGACCTACTTAAACATTTTTTTGTCCTCAATCATGAATTTTGTATACATAATTGTTGACTCCATCTGATGTTAGATATGCCAGACAGTAGTCCATAGCTGACCGACGAAACATATTTCTGGCCAAAAAGAATTTGACATTGAAGATTTTATAGACACTCATTGACACCTTCTGATTTCACATCAGCCATATATAGAGGTCTATATTTGACCTTCTGAACAAATTTCTGGCCCAGTCTTGAACTTTCTATGCATAGTCATTGACTCCATCTGAAATTTTTCAGCCATACAGGAGTCCATTTTAGACTTGATTGAAGTTTTTCGGTCCCAAGAGTCCTCGATCATGAACTTTATATACGTGCCTCATTTTGATGTTACTTCAGCCATAGAGCATTGTGTATTTCACCTAATGGACATATTTCTGGCAAATAACAAGTCCTCGATCATAAACTTTCTGTACATACTCATTGACTCCATCTGATGATACGTCAGCCATAGAATTCTGCAAATTTGACCTCAAGGTCATATTGCTGGCCAAAGAGTTCTCAAACTTGAACTTTTCATACATGACTATTGACTCCTTCTGCTGTTACTTCACCCATAAAAAAAGTCCATATTAGGCATACTGAACATATTTCTGGCAAATTAGTCCGCAATCTTGAACTTTCCGTACATAGTCATTGACTCCTTCTGGGTTTTTTTTCCTTCAGCTTTACAGGAGTCCATTTTATACTTGATTAAAGTTTTTCAGTCCTAAGAGTCCTCCATCATGAACTTTATATAGATGCCTCATTTTGATCTTACTTCAGCCATAGAGTATTGCATGTGACCTAATGGACATATTTCTGGCCAAAGAGTACTCGACCTTTCACTTTTTACATACACTTACTGACGCCTTCTGATGTCACATCAGCCTTACCGGAGTCCATATTTGCGCTAATGAACATATTTCTGGCCGAAAAGTACTCAATCTTGGACTTTCAATACACACTCATTGATTCACTCTGATGTTACTTGAGCCATATATGAAGCCATTTTGACCTACTGAACAAATTTCTGGCAAATTAGTCCTCGGTGGTGATCTTTTCATATAAAGTCACTGACTCTTTCTGATGATAAGTCAGACACTGAGTATTGCATATTTGACTTAATTCACATATTTCTGTCAAAATCTTGAACTTTCAAATATATACTCATTGACTCAGTCTGATTTTTCTTCAGCCAAGTACTAACCTATTTTTGACCTACTGAACAAATTTCTGGCAAATTAGTCCTTGATGTTGAAAATTCTATACAGACTTATTGGTGCTTCATCGGACAGACAGTAGCCCATATTTGACGTAAGGAACATATTTATGGCCTAAGTGTGCTTGATCTTGAACTTTCTATATATATACTCTTTGACTCCTTCTGCTTTTGACTTCACCCATCCAGAATTCCATTCTAGACCTACTTAAACATTTTTTTGTCCTCGATCATGAATTTTGTATACATAATTGTTGACTCCATCTGATGTTAGATAAGCCAGACAGTAGTCCATAGCTGACCGACGAAACATATTTCTGGCCAAAAAAAATTTGACATTGAAGATTTTATAGACACTCATTGACACCTTCTGATTTCACATCAGCCATATATAGAGGTCTATATTTGACCTTCTGAACAAATTTCTGGCCCAGTCTTGAACTTTCTATGCATAGTCATTGACTCCATCTGAAATTTTTCAGCCATACAGGAGTCCATTTTAGACTTGATTAAAGTTTTTCGGTCCCAAGAGTCCTCGATCATGAACTTTATATACGTGCCTCATTTTGATGTTACTTCAGCCATAGAGCATTGTGTATTTCACCTAATGGACATATTTCTGGCAAATAACAAGTCCTCGATCATAAACTTTCTGTACATACTCATTGACTCCATCTGATGATACGTCAGCCATAGAATTGTGCAAATTTGACCTCAAGGTCATATTGCTGGCCAAAGAGTTCTCAAACTTGAACTTTTCATACATGACTATTGACTCCTTCTGCTGTTACTTCACCCATAAAAAAGTCCATATTAGGCATACTGAACATATTTCTGGCAAATTAGTCCGCAATCTTGAACTTTCCGTACATAGTCATTGACTCCTTCTGGGTTTTTTTTCCTTCAGCTTTACAGGAGTCCATTTTATACTTGATTAAAGTTTTTCAGTCCTAAGAGTCCTCCATCATGAACTTTATATAGATGCCTCATTTTGATCTTACTTCAGCCATAGAGTATTGCATGTGACCTAATGGACATATTTCTGGCCAAAGAGTACTCGACCTTTCACTTTTTACATACACTTACTGACGCCTTCTGATGTCACATCAGCCTTACCGGAGTCCATATTTGCGCTAATGAACATATTTCTGGCCGAAAAGTACTCAATCTTGGACTTTCAATACACACTCATTGATTCACTCTGATGTTACTTGAGCCATATATGAAGCCATTTTGACCTACTGAACAAATTTCTGGCAAATTAGTCCTCGGTGGTGATCTTTTCATATAAAGTCACTGACTCTTTCTGATGATAAGTCAGACACTGAGTATTGCATATTTGACTTAATTCACATATTTCTATCAAATTGGTACTCAATCTTGAACTTTCAAATACATACTCATTGACTCAGTCTGATTTTTCTTCAGCCAAGTACTAACCTATTTTTGACCTACTGAACAAATTTCTGGCAAATTTGTCCTTGATGTTGAAAATTCTATACAGACTCATTGACTCTGGGGGTTACATCAGAAAGACAGTAGCCCATATTTGACCTAACATATTTCTGGCAAATTAGTCCTCGATCAAGAACTTTCTTTACCTACTCATTGACTCCATCTAATGAAACGTCAGGTAAAAACTATTGCATATTTGACTCAATGGACATATTTCTGGCCAAAGAAGACTCGATCTTGAACTTTTTATATATACATACTGAGGCCTTTCTGAAGTCACATCAGCCATACTGTAGTCCATATTTTACATATTTCTGGCCCAAAAGTACTCTATCTTGAACTTTCAATACATATTTATTGATTCACTCTGATCTTAATTGAGTCAAATACAAACCCATTATGACCTACTGAACAAATTTCTGGCAAATTAGTCCTCAATGATGAACTTTTATATAAAGTCATTGACTATTTCTGATGATACATCAGACACTGAGTATTGCATATATGACTTAATTGACATATTTCTGTCAAAATCTTGAACTTTCAAATATATACTCATTGACTCAGTCTGATTTTTCTTCAGCCAAGTACTAACCTATTTTTGACCTACTGAACAAATTTCTGGCAAATTAGTCCTTGATGTTGAAAATTCTATACAGACTTATTGGTGCTTCATCGGACAGACAGTAGCCCATATTTGACGTAAGGAACCTATTTATGGCCTAAGTGTGCTTGATCTTGAACTTTCTATATATATACTCTTTGACTCCTTCTGCTTTTGACTTCACCCATCCAGAATTCCATTCTAGACCTACTTAAACATTTTTTTGTCCTCGATCATGAATTTTGTATACATAATTGTTGACTCCATCTGATGTTAGATAAGCCAGACAGTAGTCCATAGCTGACCGACGAAACATATTTCTGGCCAAAAAGAATTTGACATTGAAGATTTTATAGACACTCATTGACACCTTCTGATTTCACATCAGCCATATATAGAGGTCTATATTTGACCTTCTGAACAAATTTCTGGCCCAGTCTTGAACTTTCTATGCATAGTCATTGACTCCATCTGAAATTTTTCAGCCATACAGGAGTCCATTTTAGACTTGATTAAAGTTTTTCCACCCCAAGAGTCCTCGATCATGAACTTTATATACGTGCCTCATTTTGATGTTACTTCAGCCATAGAGCATTGTGTATTTCACCTAATGGACATATTTCTGGCAAATAACAAGTCCTCGATCATAAACTTTCTGTACATACTCATTGACTCCATCTGATGATACGTCAGCCATAGAATTCTGCAAATTTGACCTCAAGGTCATATTGCTGGCCAAAGAGTTCTCAAACTTGAACTTTTCATACATGACTATTGACTCCTTCTGATGTTACTTCACCCATAAAAAAAGTCCATATTAGGCATACTGAACATATTTCTGGCAAATTAGTCCGCAATCTTGAACTTTCCGTACATAGTCATTGACTCCTTCTGGGTTTTTTTCCTTCAGCTCTACAGGAATCCATTTTATACTTGATTAAAGTTTTTCAGTCCTAAGAGTCCTCCATCATGAACTTTATATAGATGCCTCATTTTGATCTTACTTCAGCCATAGAGTATTGCATGTGACCTAATGGACATATTTCTGGCCAAAGAGTACTCGACCTTTCACTTTTTACATACACTTACTGTAGCCTTCTGATGTCTCATCAGCCTTACCGGAGTCCATATTTGCGCTAATGAACATATTTCTGGCCGAAAAGTACTCAATCTTAGACTTTCAATACACACTCATTGATTCACTCTGATGTTACTTGAGCCATATATGAAGCCATTTTGACCTACTGAACAAATTTCTGGCAAATTAGTCCTCGGTGGTGATCTTTTCATATAAAGTCACTGACTATTTCTGATGATACATCAGACACTGAGTATTGCATATATGACTTAATTCACATATTTCTATCAAATTGGTACTCAATCTTGAACTTTCAAATACATACTCATTGACTCAGTCTGATTTTTCTTCAGCCAAGTACTAACCTATTTTTGACCTACTGAACAAATTTCTGGCAAATTTGTCCTTGATGTTGAAAATTCTATACAGACTCATTGCCTCTGGGGGTTACATCAGAAAGACAGTAGCCCATATTTGACCTAACATATTTCTGGCAAATTAGTCCTCGATCAAGAACTTTCTTTACCTACTCATTGACTCCATCTAATGAAACGTCAGGTAAAAACTATTGCATATTTGACTCAATGGACATATTTCTGGCCAAAGAAGACTCGATCTTGAACTTTTTATATATACATACTGAGGCCTTTCTGAAGTCACATCAGCCATACTGTAGTCCATATTTTACATATTTCTGGCCCAAAAGTACTCTATCTTGAACTTTCAATACATATTTATTGATTCACTCTGATCTTAATTGAGTCAAATACAAACCCATTATGACCTACTGAACAAATTTCTGGCAAATTAGTCCACGATGATGAACTTTTATATAAAGTCATTGACTATTTCTGATGATACATCAGACACTGAGTATTGCATATTTGACTTAATTGACATATTTCTGTCAAAATCTTGAACTTTCAAATATATACTCATTGACTCAGTCTGATTTTTCTTCAGCCAAGTACTAACCTATTTTTGACCTACTGAACAAATTTCTGGCAAATTAGTCCTTGATGTTGAAAATTCTATACAGACTTATTGGTGCTTCATCGGACAGACAGTAGCCCATATTTGACGTAAGGAACATATTTATGGCCTAAGTGTGCTTGATCTTGAACTTTCTATATATATACTCTTTGACTCCTTCTGCTTTTGACTTCACCCATCCAGAATTCCATTCTAGACCTACTTAAACATTTTTTTGTCCTCGATCATGAATTTTGTATACATAATTGTTGACTCCATCTGATGTTAGATAAGCCAGACAGTAGTCCATAGCTGACCGACGAAACATATTTCTGGCCAAAAAGAATTTGACATTGAAGATTTTATAGACACTCATTGACACCTTCTGATTTCACATCAGCCATATATAGAGGTCTATATTTGACCTTCTGAACAAATTTCTGGCCCAGTCTTGAACTTTCTATGCATAGTCATTGACTCCATCTGAAATTTTTCAGCCATATAGGAGTCCATTTTAGACTTGATTAAAGTTTTTCCACCCCAAGAGTCCTCGATCATGAACTTTATATACGTGCCTCATTTTGATGTTACTTCAGCCATAGAGCATTGTGTATTTCACCTAATGGACATATTTCTGGCAAATAACAAGTCCTCGATCATAAACTTTCTGTACATACTCATTGACTCCATCTGATGATACGTCAGCCATAGAATTCTGCAAATTTGACCTCAAGGTCATATTGCTGGCCAAAGAGTTCTCAAACTTGAACTTTTCATACATGACTATTGACTCCTTCTGATGTTACTTCACCCATAAAAAAAGTCCATATTAGGCATACTGAACATATTTCTGGCAAATTAGTCCGCAATCTTGAACTTTCCGTACATAGTCATTGACTCCTTCTGGGTTTTTTTCCTTCAGCTCTACAGGAATCCATTTTATACTTGATTAAAGTTTTTCAGTCCTAAGAGTCCTCCATCATGAACTTTATATAGATGCCTCATTTTGATCTTACTTCAGCCATAGAGTATTGCATGTGACCTAATGGACATATTTCTGGCCAAAGAGTACTCGACCTTTCACTTTTTACATACACTTACTGTAGCCTTCTGATGTCTCATCAGCCTTACCGGAGTCCATATTTGCGCTAATGAACATATTTCTGGCCGAAAAGTACTCAATCTTAGACTTTCAATACACACTCATTGATTCACTCTGATGTTACTTGAGCCATATATGAAGCCATTTTGACCTACTGAACAAATTTCTGGCAAATTAGTCCTCGGTGGTGATCTTTTCATATAAAGTCACTGACTATTTCTGATGATACATCAGACACTGAGTATTGCATATATGACTTAATTCACATATTTCTATCAAATTGGTACTCAATCTTGAACTTTCAAATACATACTCATTGACTCAGTCTGATTTTTCTTCAGCCAAGTACTAACCTATTTTTGACCTACTGAACAAATTTCTGGCAAATTTGTCCTTGATGTTGAAAATTCTATACAGACTCATTGCCTCTGGGGGTTACATCAGAAAGACAGTAGCCCATATTTGACCTAACATATTTCTGGCAAATTAGTCCTCGATCAAGAACTTTCTTTACCTACTCATTGACTCCATCTAATGAAACGTCAGGTAAAAACTATTGCATATTTGACTCAATGGACATATTTCTGGCCAAAGAAGACTCGATCTTGAACTTTTTATATATACATACTGAGGCCTTTCTGAAGTCACATCAGCCATACTGTAGTCCATATTTTACACATTTCTGGCCCAAAAGTACTCTATCTTGAACTTTCAATACATATTTATTGATTCACTCTGATCTTAATTGAGTCAAATACAAACCCATTATGACCTACTGAACAAATTTCTGGCAAATTAGTCCACGATGATGAACTTTTATATAAAGTCATTGACTATTTCTGATGATACATCAGACACTGAGTATTGCATATTTGACTTAATTGACATATTTCTGTCAAAATCTTGAACTTTCAAATATATACTCATTGACTCAGTCTGATTTTTCTTCAGCCAAGTACTAACCTATTTTTGACCTACTGAACAAATTTCTGGCAAATTAGTCCTTGATGTTGAAAATTCTATACAGACTTATTGGTGCTTCATCGGACAGACAGTAGCCCATATTTGACGTAAGGAACATATTTATGGCCTAAGTGTGCTTGATCTTGAACTTTCTATATATATACTCTTTGACTCCTTCTGCTTTTGACTTCACCCATCCAGAATTCCATTCTAGACCTACTTAAACATTTTTTTGTCCTCGATCATGAATTTTGTATACATAATTGTTGACTCCATCTGATGTTAGATAAGCCAGACAGTAGTCCATAGCTGACCGACGAAACATATTTCTGGCCAAAAAGAATTTGACATTGAAGATTTTATAGACACTCATTGACACCTTCTGATTTCACATCAGCCATATATAGAGGTCTATATTTGACCTTCTGAACAAATTTCTGGCCCAGTCTTGAACTTTCTATGCATAGTCATTGACTCCATCTGAAATTTTTCAGCCATATAGGAGTCCATTTTAGACTTGATTAAAGTTTTTCCACCCCAAGAGTCCTCGATCATGAACTTTATATACGTGCCTCATTTTGATGTTACTTCAGCCATAGAGCATTGTGTATTTCACCTAATGGACATATTTCTGGCAAATAACAAGTCCTCGATCATAAACTTTCTGTACATACTCATTGACTCCATCTGATGATACGTCAGCCATAGAATTCTGCAAATTTGACCTCAAGGTCATATTGCTGGCCAAAGAGTTCTCAAACTTGAACTTTTCATACATGACTATTGACTCCTTCTGATGTTACTTCACCCATAAAAAAAGTCCATATTAGGCATACTGAACATATTTCTGGCAAATTAGTCCGCAATCTTGAACTTTCCGTACATAGTCATTGACTCCTTCTGGGTTTTTTTTCCTTCAGCTCTACAGGAATCCATTTTATACTTGATTAAAGTTTTTCAGTCCTAAGAGTCCTCCATCATGAACTTTATATAGATGCCTCATTTTGATCTTACTTCAGCCATAGAGTATTGCATGTGACCTAATGGACATATTTCTGGCCAAAGAGTACTCGACCTTTCACTTTTTACATACACTTACTGTAGCCTTCTGATGTCTCATCAGCCTTACCGGAGTCCATATTTGCGCTAATGAACATATTTCTGGCCGAAAAGTACTCAATCTTAGACTTTCAATACACACTCATTGATTCACTCTGATGTTACTTGAGCCATATATGAAGCCATTTTGACCTACTGAACAAATTTCTGGCAAATTAGTCCTCGGTGGTGATCTTTTCATATAAAGTCACTGACTATTTCTGATGATACATCAGACACTGAGTATTGCATATATGACTTAATTCACATATTTCTATCAAATTGGTACTCAATCTTGAACTTTCAAATACATACTCATTGACTCAGTCTGATTTTTCTTCAGCCAAGTACTAACCTATTTTTGACCTACTGAACAAATTTCTGGCAAATTTGTCCTTGATGTTGAAAATTCTATACAGACTCATTGCCTCTGGGGGTTACATCAGAAAGACAGTAGCCCATATTTGACCTAACATATTTCTGGCAAATTAGTCCTCGATCAAGAACTTTCTTTACCTACTCATTGACTCCATCTAATGAAACGTCAGGTAAAAACTATTGCATATTTGACTCAATGGACATATTTCTGGCCAAAGAAGACTCGATCTTGAACTTTTTATATATACATACTGAGGCCTTTCTGAAGTCACATCAGCCATACTGTAGTCCATATTTTACACATTTCTGGCCCAAAAGTACTCTATCTTGAACTTTCAATACATATTTATTGATTCACTCTGATCTTAATTGAGTCAAATACAAACCCATTATGAACAAATTTCTGGCAAATTAGTCCTCGATGATGAACTTTTATATAAAGTCATTGACTATTTCTGATGATACATCAGACACTGAGTATTGCATATTTGACTTAATTGACATATTTCTGTCAAAATCTTGAACTTTCAAATATATACTCATTGACTCAGTCTGACTTTTCTTCAGCCAAGTACTAACCTATTTTTGACCTACTGAACAAATTTCTGGCAAATTAGTCCTTGATGTTGAAAATTCTATACAGACTTATTGGTGCTTCATCGGACAGACAGTAGCCCATATTTGACGTAAGGAACATATTTATGGCCTAAGTGTGCTTGATCTTGAACTTTCTATATATATACTCTTTGACTCCTTCTGCTTTTGACTTCACCCATCCAGAATTCCATTCTAGACCTACTTAAACATTTTTTTGTCCTCGATCATGAATTTTGTATACATAATTGTTGACTCCATCTGATGTTAGATAAGCCAGACAGTAGTCCATAGCTGACCGACGAAACATATTTCTGGCCAAAAAGAATTTGACATTGAAGATTTTATAGACACTCATTGACACCTTCTGATTTCACATCAGCCATATATAGAGGTCTATATTTGACCTTCTGAACAAATTTCTGGCCCAGTCTTGAACTTTCTATGCATAGTCATTGACTCCATCTGAAATTTTTCAGCCATACAGGAGTCCATTTTAGACTTGATTAAAGTTTTTCGGTCCCAAGAGTCCTCGATCATGAACTTTATATACGTGCCTCATTTTGATGTTACTTCAGCCATAGAGCATTGTGTATTTCACCTAATGGACATATTTCTGGCAAATAACAAGTCCTCGATCATAAACTTTCTGTACATACTCATTGACTCCATCTGATGATACGTCAGCCATAGAATTGTGCAAATTTGACCTCAAGGTCATATTGCTGGCCAAAGAGTTCTCAAACTTGAACTTTTCATACATGACTATTGACTCCTTCTGCTGTTACTTCACCCATAAAAAAGTCCATATTAGGCATACTGAACATATTTCTGGCAAATTAGTCCGCAATCTTGAACTTTCCGTACATAGTCATTGACTCCTTCTGGGTTTTTTTTCCTTCAGCTTTACAGGAGTCCATTTTATACTTGATTAAAGTTTTTCAGTCCTAAGAGTCCTCCATCATGAACTTTATATAGATGCCTCATTTTGATCTTACTTCAGCCATAGAGTATTGCATGTGACCTAATGGACATATTTCTGGCCAAAGAGTACTCGACCTTTCACTTTTTACATACACTTACTGACGCCTTCTGATGTCACATCAGCCTTACCGGAGTCCATATTTGCGCTAATGAACATATTTCTGGCCGAAAAGTACTCAATCTTGGACTTTCAATACACACTCATTGATTCACTCTGATGTTACTTGAGCCATATATGAAGCCATTTTGACCTACTGAACAAATTTCTGGCAAATTAGTCCTCGGTGGTGATCTTTTCATATAAAGTCACTGACTCTTTCTGATGATAAGTCAGACACTGAGTATTGCATATTTGACTTAATTCACATATTTCTATCAAATTGGTACTCAATCTTGAACTTTCAAATACATACTCATTGACTCAGTCTGATTTTTCTTCAGCCAAGTACTAACCTATTTTTGACCTACTGAACAAATTTCTGGCAAATTTGTCCTTGATGTTGAAAATTCTATACAGACTCATTGACTCTGGGGGTTACATCAGAAAGACAGTAGCCCATATTTGACCTAACATATTTCTGGCAAATTAGTCCTCGATCAAGAACTTTCTTTACCTACTCATTGACTCCATCTAATGAAACGTCAGGTAAAAACTATTGCATATTTGACTCAATGGACATATTTCTGGCCAAAGAAGACTCGATCTTGAACTTTTTATATATACATACTGAGGCCTTTCTGAAGTCACATCAGCCATACTGTAGTCCATATTTTACATATTTCTGGCCCAAAAGTACTCTATCTTGAACTTTCAATACATATTTATTGATTCACTCTGATCTTAATTGAGTCAAATACAAACCCATTATGACCTACTGAACAAATTTCTGGCAAATTAGTCCACGATGATGAACTTTTATATAAAGTCATTGACTATTTCTGATGATACATCAGACACTGAGTATTGCATATTTGACTTAATTGACATATTTCTGTCAAAATCTTGAACTTTCAAATATATACTCATTGACTCAGTCTGATTTTTCTTCAGCCAAGTACTAACCTATTTTTGACCTACTGAACAAATTTCTGGCAAATTAGTCCTTGATGTTGAAAATTCTATACAGACTTATTGGTGCTTCATCGGACAGACAGTAGCCCATATTTGACGTAAGGAACATATTTATGGCCTAAGTGTGCTTGATCTTGAACTTTCTATATATATACTCTTTGACTCCTTCTGCTTTTGACTTCACCCATCCAGAATTCCATTCTAGACCTACTTAAACATTTTTTTGTCCTCGATCATGAATTTTGTATACATAATTGTTGACTCCATCTGATGTTAGATAAGCCAGACAGTAGTCCATAGCTGACCGACGAAACATATTTCTGGCCAAAAAGAATTTGACATTGAAGATTTTATAGACACTCATTGACACCTTCTGATTTCACATCAGCCATATATAGAGGTCTATATTTGACCTTCTGAACAAATTTCTGGCCCAGTCTTGAACTTTCTATGCATAGTCATTGACTCCATCTGAAATTTTTCAGCCATACAGGAGTCCATTTTAGACTTGATTAAAGTTTTTCGGTCCCAAGAGTCCTCGATCATGAACTTTATATACGTGCCTCATTTTGATGTTACTTCAGCCATAGAGCATTGTGTATTTCACCTAATGGACATATTTCTGGCAAATAACAAGTCCTCGATCATAAACTTTCTGTACATACTCATTGACTCCATCTGATGATACGTCAGCCATAGAATTGTGCAAATTTGACCTCAAGGTCATATTGCTGGCCAAAGAGTTCTCAAACTTGAACTTTTCATACATGACTATTGACTCCTTCTGCTGTTACTTCACCCATAAAAAAGTCCATATTAGGCATACTGAACATATTTCTGGCAAATTAGTCCGCAATCTTGAACTTTCCGTACATAGTCATTGACTCCTTCTGGGTTTTTTTTCCTTCAGCTTTACAGGAGTCCATTTTATACTTGATTAAAGTTTTTCAGTCCTAAGAGTCCTCCATCATGAACTTTATATAGATGCCTCATTTTGATCTTACTTCAGCCATAGAGTATTGCATGTGACCTAATGGACATATTTCTGGCCAAAGAGTACTCGACCTTTCACTTTTTACATACACTTACTGACGCCTTCTGATGTCACATCAGCCTTACCGGAGTCCATATTTGCGCTAATGAACATATTTCTGGCCGAAAAGTACTCAATCTTGGACTTTCAATACACACTCATTGATTCACTCTGATGTTACTTGAGCCATATATGAAGCCATTTTGACCTACTGAACAAATTTCTGGCAAATTAGTCCTCGGTGGTGATCTTTTCATATAAAGTCACTGACTCTTTCTGATGATAAGTCAGACACTGAGTATTGCATATTTGACTTAATTCACATATTTCTATCAAATTGGTACTCAATCTTGAACTTTCAAATACATACTCATTGACTCAGTCTGATTTTTCTTCAGCCAAGTACTAACCTATTTTTGACCTACTGAACAAATTTCTGGCAAATTTGTCCTTGATGTTGAAAATTCTATACAGACTCATTGACTCTGGGGGTTACATCAGAAAGACAGTAGCCCATATTTGACCTAACATATTTCTGGCAAATTAGTCCTCGATCAAGAACTTTCTTTACCTACTCATTGACTCCATCTAATGAAACGTCAGGTAAAAACTATTGCATATTTGACTCAATGGACATATTTCTGGCCAAAGAAGACTCGATCTTGAACTTTTTATATATACATACTGAGGCCTTTCTGAAGTCACATCAGCCATACTGTAGTCCATATTTTACATATTTCTGGCCCAAAAGTACTCTATCTTGAACTTTCAATACATATTTATTGATTCACTCTGATCTTAATTGAGTCAAATACAAACCCATTATGAACAAATTTCTGGCAAATTAGTCCTCGATGATGAACTTTTATATAAAGTCATTGACTATTTCTGATGATACATCAGACACTGAGTATTGCATATTTGACTTAATTGACATATTTCTGTCAAAATCTTGAACTTTCAAATATATACTCATTGACTCAGTCTGACTTTTCTTCAGCCAAGTACTAACCTATTTTTGACCTACTGAACAAATTTCTGGCAAATTAGTCCTTGATGTTGAAAATTCTATACAGACTTATTGGTGCTTCATCGGACAGACAGTAGCCCATATTTGACGTAAGGAACATATTTATGGCCTAAGTGTGCTTGATCTTGAACTTTCTATATATATACTCTTTGACTCCTTCTGCTTTTGACTTCACCCATCCAGAATTCCATTCTAGACCTACTTAAACATTTTTTTGTCCTCGATCATGAATTTTGTATACATAATTGTTGACTCCATCTGATGTTAGATAAGCCAGACAGTAGTCCATAGCTGACCGACGAAACATATTTCTGGCCAAAAAGAATTTGACATTGAAGATTTTATAGACACTCATTGACACCTTCTGATTTCACATCAGCCATATATAGAGGTCTATATTTGACCTTCTGAACAAATTTCTGGCCCAGTCTTGAACTTTCTATGCATAGTCATTGACTCCATCTGAAATTTTTCAGCCATACAGGAGTCCATTTTAGACTTGATTAAAGTTTTTCGGTCCCAAGAGTCCTCGATCATGAACTTTATATACGTGCCTCATTTTGATGTTACTTCAGCCATAGAGCATTGTGTATTTCACCTAATGGACATATTTCTGGCAAATAACAAGTCCTCAATCATAAACTTTCTGTACATACTCATTGACTCCATCTGATGATACGTCAGCCATAGAATTGTGCAAATTTGACCTCAAGGTCATATTGCTGGCCAAAGAGTTCTCAAACTTGAACTTTTCATACATGACTATTGACTCCTTCTGCTGTTACTTCACCCATAAAAAAAGTCCATATTAGGCATACTGAACATATTTCTGGCAAATTAGTCCGCAATCTTGAACTTTCCGTACATAGTCATTGACTCCTTCTGGGTTTTTTTTCCTTCAGCTTTACAGGAGTCCATTTTATACTTGATTAAAGTTTTTCAGTCCTAAGAGTCCTCCATCATGAACTTTATATAGATGCCTCATTTTGATCTTACTTCAGCCATAGAGTATTGCATGTGACCTAATGGACATATTTCTGGCCAAAGAGTACTCGACCTTTCACTTTTTACATACACTTACTGACGCCTTCTGATGTCACATCAGCCTTACCGGAGTCCATATTTGCGCTAATGAACATATTTCTGGCCGAAAAGTACTCAATCTTGGACTTTCAATACACACTCATTGATTCACTCTGATGTTACTTGAGCCATATATGAAGCCATTTTGACCTACTGAACAAATTTCTGGCAAATTAGTCCTCGGTGGTGATCTTTTCATATAAAGTCACTGACTCTTTCTGATGATAAGTCAGACACTGAGTATTGCATATTTGACTTAATTCACATATTTCTATCAAATTGGTACTCAATCTTGAACTTTCAAATACATACTCATTGACTCAGTCTGATTTTTCTTCAGCCAAGTACTAACCTATTTTTGACCTACTGAACAAATTTCTGGCAAATTTGTCCTTGATGTTGAAAATTCTATACAGACTCATTGACTCTGGGGGTTACATCAGAAAGACAGTAGCCCATATTTGACCTAACATATTTCTGGCAAATTAGTCCTCGATCAAGAACTTTCTTTACCTACTCATTGACTCCATCTAATGAAACGTCAGGTAAAAACTATTGCATATTTGACTCAATGGACATATTTCTGGCCAAAGAAGACTCGATCTTGAACTTTTTATATATACATACTGAGGCCTTTCTGAAGTCACATCAGCCATACTGTAGTCCATATTTTACATATTTCTGGCCCAAAAGTACTCTATCTTGAACTTTCAATACATATTTATTGATTCACTCTGATCTTAATTGAGTCAAATACAAACCCATTATGACCTACTGAACAAATTTCTGGCAAATTAGTCCTCAATGATGAACTTTTATATAAAGTCATTGACTATTTCTGATGATACATCAGACACTGAGTATTGCATATATGACTTAATTGACATATTTCTGTCAAAATCTTGAACTTTCAAATATATACTCATTGACTCAGTCTGATTTTTCTTCAGCCAAGTACTAACCTATTTTTGACCTACTGAACAAATTTCTGGCAAATTAGTCCTTGATGTTGAAAATTCTATACAGACTTATTGGTGCTTCATCGGACAGACAGTAGCCCATATTTGATGTAAGGAACCTATTTATGGCCTAAGTGTGCTTGATCTTGAACTTTCTATATATATACTCTTTGACTCCTTCTGCTTTTGACTTCACCCATCCAGAATTCCATTCTAGACCTACTTAAACATTTTTTTGTCCTCGATCATGAATTTTGTATACATAATTGTTGACTCCATCTGATGTTAGATATGCCAGACAGTAGTCCATAGCTGACCGACGAAACATATTTCTGGCCAAAAAGAATTTGACATTGAAGATTTTATAGACACTCATTGACACCTTCTGATTTCACATCAGCCATATATAGAGGTCTATATTTGACCTTCTGAACAAATTTCTGGCCCAGTCTTGAACTTTCTATGCATAGTCATTGACTCCATCTGAAATTTTTCAGCCATACAGGAGTCCATTTTAGACTTGATTAAAGTTTTTCCACCCCAAGAGTCCTCGATCATGAACTTTATATACGTGCCTCATTTTGATGTTACTTCAGCCATAGAGCATTGTGTATTTCACCTAATGGACATATTTCTGGCAAATAACAAGTCCTCGATCATAAACTTTCTGTACATACTCATTGACTCCATCTGATGATACGTCAGCCATAGAATTCTGCAAATTTGACCTCAAGGTCATATTGCTGGCCAAAGAGTTCTCAAACTTGAACTTTTCATACATGACTATTGACTCCTTCTGATGTTACTTCACCCATAAAAAAAGTCCATATTAGGCATACTGAACATATTTCTGGCAAATTAGTCCGCAATCTTGAACTTTCCGTACATAGTCATTGACTCCTTCTGGGTTTTTTTCCTTCAGCTCTACAGGAATCCATTTTATACTTGATTAAAGTTTTTCAGTCCTAAGAGTCCTCCATCATGAACTTTATATAGATGCCTCATTTTGATCTTACTTCAGCCATAGAGTATTGCATGTGACCTAATGGACATATTTCTGGCCAAAGAGTACTCGACCTTTCACTTTTTACATACACTTACTGTAGCCTTCTGATGTCTCATCAGCCTTACCGGAGTCCATATTTGCGCTAATGAACATATTTCTGGCCGAAAAGTACTCAATCTTAGACTTTCAATACACACTCATTGATTCACTCTGATGTTACTTGAGCCATATATGAAGCCATTTTGACCTACTGAACAAATTTCTGGCAAATTAGTCCTCGGTGGTGATCTTTTCATATAAAGTCACTGACTATTTCTGATGATACATCAGACACTGAGTATTGCATATATGACTTAATTCACATATTTCTATCAAATTGGTACTCAATCTTGAACTTTCAAATACATACTCATTGACTCAGTCTGATTTTTCTTCAGCCAAGTACTAACCTATTTTTGACCTACTGAACAAATTTCTGGCAAATTTGTCCTTGATGTTGAAAATTCTATACAGACTCATTGCCTCTGGGGGTTACATCAGAAAGACAGTAGCCCATATTTGACCTAACATATTTCTGGCAAATTAGTCCTCGATCAAGAACTTTCTTTACCTACTCATTGACTCCATCTAATGAAACGTCAGGTAAAAACTATTGCATATTTGACTCAATGGACATATTTCTGGCCAAAGAAGACTCGATCTTGAACTTTTTATATATACATACTGAGGCCTTTCTGAAGTCACATCAGCCATACTGTAGTCCATATTTTACATATTTCTGGCCCAAAAGTACTCTATCTTGAACTTTCAATACATATTTATTGATTCACTCTGATCTTAATTGAGTCAAATACAAACCCATTATGACCTACTGAACAAATTTCTGGCAAATTAGTCCTCGATGATGAACTTTTATATAAAGTCATTGACTATTTCTGATGATACATCAGACACTGAGTATTGCATATTTGACTTAATTGACATATTTCTGTCAAAATCTTGAACTTTCAAATATATACTCATTGACTCAGTCTGATTTTTCTTCAGCCAAGTACTAACCTATTTTTGACCTACTGAACAAATTTCTGGCAAATTAGTCCTTGATGTTGAAAATTCTATACAGACTTATTGGTGCTTCATCGGACAGACAGTAGCCCATATTTGACGTAAGGAACATATTTATGGCCTAAGTGTGCTTGATCTTGAACTTTCTATATATATACTCTTTGACTCCTTCTGCTTTTGACTTCACCCATCCAGAATTCCATTCTAGACCTACTTAAACATTTTTTTGTCCTCGATCATGAATTTTGTATACATAATTGTTGACTCCATCTGATGTTAGATAAGCCAGACAGTAGTCCGTAGCTGACCGACGAAACATATTTCTGGCCAAAAAGAATTTGACATTGAAGATTTTATAGACACTCATTCACACCTTCTGATTTCACATCAGCCATATATAGAGGTCTATATTTGACCTTCTGAACAAATTTCTGGCCCAGTCTTGAACTTTCTATGCATAGTCATTGACTCCATCTGAAATTTTTCAGCCATACAGGAGTCCATTTTAGACTTGATTAAAGTTTTTCGGTCCCAAGAGTCCTCGATCATGAACTTTATATACGTGCCTCATTTTGATGTTACTTCAGCCATAGAGCATTGTGTATTTCACCTAATGGACATATTTCTGGCAAATAACAAGTCCTCGATCATAAACTTTCTGTACATACTCATTGACTCCATCTGATGATACATCAGCCATAGAATTGTGCAAATTTGACCTCAAGGTCATATTGCTGGCCAAAGAGTTCTCAAACTTGAAGTTTTCTTACATGACTATTGACTCCTTCTGATGTTACTTCACCCATAAAAAAGTCCATATTAGGCATACTGAACATATTTCTGGCAAATTAGTCCGCAATCTTGAACTTTCCGTACATAGTCATTGACTCCTTCTGGGTTTTTTTTCCTTCAGCTCTACAGGAGTCCATTTTATACTTGATTAAAGTTTTTCAGTCCTAAGAGTCCTCCATCATGAACTTTATATAGATGCCTCATTTTGATCTTACTTCAGCCATAGAGTATTGCATGTGACCTAATGGACATATTTCTGGCCAAAGAGTACTCGACCTTTCACTTTTTACATACACTTACTGTAGCCTTCTGATGTCTCATCAGCCTTACCGGAGTCCATATTTGCGCTAATGAACATATTTCTGGCCGAAAAGTACTCAATCTTAGACTTTCAATACACACTCATTGATTCACTCTGATGTTACTTGAGCCATATATGAAGCCATTTTGACCTACTGAACAAATTTCTGGCAAATTAGTCCTCGGTGGTGATCTTTTCATATAAAGTCACTGACTATTTCTGATGATACATCAGACACTGAGTATTGCATATATGACTTAATTCACATATTTCTATCAAATTGGTACTCAATCTTGAACTTTCAAATACATACTCATTGACTCAGTCTGATTTTTCTTCAGCCAAGTACTAACCTATTTTTGACCTACTGAACAAATTTCTGGCAAATTTGTCCTTGATGTTGAAAATTCTATACAGACTCATTGCCTCTGGGGGTTACATCAGAAAGACAGTAGCCCATATTTGACCTAACATATTTCTGGCAAATTAGTCCTCGATCAAGAACTTTCTTTACCTACTCATTGACTCCATCTAATGAAACGTCAGGTAAAAACTATTGCATATTTGACTCAATGGACATATTTCTGGCCAAAGAAGACTCGATCTTGAACTTTTTATATATACATACTGAGGCCTTTCTGAAGTCACATCAGCCATACTGTAGTCCATATTTTACATATTTCTGGCCCAAAAGTACTCTATCTTGAACTTTCAATACATATTTATTGATTCACTCTGATCTTAATTGAGTCAAATACAAACCCATTATGACCTACTGAACAAATTTCTGGCAAATTAGTCCTCGATGATGAACTTTTATATAAAGTCATTGACTATTTCTGATGATACATCAGACACTGAGTATTGCATATTTGACTTAATTGACATATTTCTGTCAAAATCTTGAACTTTCAAATATATACTCATTGACTCAGTCTGATTTTTCTTCAGCCAAGTACTAACCTATTTTTGACCTACTGAACAAATTTCTGGCAAATTAGTCCTTGATGTTGAAAATTCTATACAGACTTATTGGTGCTTCATCGGACAGACAGTAGCCCATATTTGACGTAAGGAACATATTTATGGCCTAAGTGTGCTTGATCTTGAACTTTCTATATATATACTCTTTGACTCCTTCTGCTTTTGACTTCACCCATCCAGAATTCCATTCTAGACCTACTTAAACATTTTTTTGTCCTCGATCATGAATTTTGTATACATAATTGTTGACTCCATCTGATGTTAGATAAGCCAGACAGTAGTCCGTAGCTGACCGACGAAACATATTTCTGGCCAAAAAGAATTTGACATTGAAGATTTTATAGACACTCATTCACACCTTCTGATTTCACATCAGCCATATATAGAGGTCTATATTTGACCTTCTGAACAAATTTCTGGCCCAGTCTTGAACTTTCTATGCATAGTCATTGACTCCATCTGAAATTTTTCAGCCATACAGGAGTCCATTTTAGACTTGATTAAAGTTTTTCGGTCCCAAGAGTCCTCGATCATGAACTTTATATACGTGCCTCATTTTGATGTTACTTCAGCCATAGAGCATTGTGTATTTCACCTAATGGACATATTTCTGGCAAATAACAAGTCCTCGATCATAAACTTTCTGTACATACTCATTGACTCCATCTGATGATACGTCAGCCATAGAATTGTGCAAATTTGACCTCAAGGTCATATTGCTGGCCAAAGAGTTCTCAAACTTGAACTTTTCATACGTGACTATTGACTCCTTCTGATGTTACTTCACCCATAAAAAAAGTCCATATTAGGCATACTGAACATATTTCTGGCAAATTAGTCCGCAATCTTGAACTTTCCGTACATAGTCATTGACTCCTTCTGGGTTTTTTTTCCTTCAGCTCTACAGGAGTCCATTTTATACTTGATTAAAGTTTTTCAGTCCTAAGAGTCCTCCATCATGAACTTTATATAGATGCCTCATTTTGATCTTACTTCAGCCATAGAGTATTGCATGTGACCTAATGGACATATTTCTGGCCAAAGAGTACTCGACCTTTCACTTTTTACATACACTTACTGACGCCTTCTGATGTCACATCAGCCTTACCGGAGTCCATATTTGCGCTAATGAACATATTTCTGGCCGAAAAGTACTCAATCTTGGACTTTCAATACACACTCATTGATTCACTCTGATGTTACTTGAGCCATATATGAAGCCATTTTGACCTACTGAACAAATTTCTGGCAAATTAGTCCTCGGTGGTGATCTTTTCATATAAAGTCACTGACTCTTTCTGATGATAAGTCAGACACTGAGTATTGCATATTTGACTTAATTCACATATTTCTATCAAATTGGTACTCAATCTTGAACTTTCAAATACATACTCATTGACTCAGTCTGCTTTTTCTTCAGCCAAGTACTAACCTATTTTTGACCTACTGAACAAATTTCTGGCAAATTTGTCCTTGAATTTGAAAATTCTATACAGACTCATTGCCTCTGGGGGTTACATCAGAAAGACAGTAGCCCATATTTGACCTAACATATTTCTGGCAAATTAGTCCTCGATCAAGAACTTTCTTTACCTACTCATTGACTCCATCTAATGAAACGTCAGGTAAAAAGTATTGCATATTTGACTCAATGGACATATTTCTGGCCAAAGAAGACTCGATCTTGAACTTTTTATATATACATACTGAGGCCTTTCTGAAGTCACATCAGCCATACTCTAGTCCATATTTTACATATTTCTGGCCCAAAAGTACTCTATCTTGAACTTTCAATACATATTTATTGATTCACTCTGATCTTAATTGAGTCAAATACAAACCCATTATGACCTACTGAACAAATTTCTGGCAAATTAGTCCTCGATGATGAACTTTTATATAAAGTCATTGACTATTTCTGATGATAAGTCAGACACTGAGTATTGCATATATGACTTAATTCACATATTTCTATCAAATTGGTACTCAATCTTGAACTTTCAAATACATACTCATTGACTCAGTCTGATTTTTCTTCAGCCAAGTACTAACCTATTTTTGACCTACTGAACAAATTTCTGGCAAATTTGTCCTTGATGTTGAAAATTCTATACAGACTCATTGCCTCTGGGGGTTACATCAGAAAGACAGTAGCCCATATTTGACCTAACATATTTCTGGCAAATTAGTCCTCGATCAAGAACTTTCTTTACCTACTCATTGACTCCATCTAATGAAACGTCAGGTAAAAACTATTGCATATTTGACTCAATGGACATATTTCTGGCCAAAGAAGACTCGATCTTGAACTTTTTATATATACATACTGAGGCCTTTCTGAAGTCACATCAGCCATACTCTAGTCCATATTTTACATATTTCTGGCCCAAAAGTACTCTATCTTGAACTTTCAATACATATTTATTGATTCACTCTGATCTTAATTGAGTCAAATACAAACCCATTATGACCTACTGAACAAATTTCTGGCAAATTAGTCCACGATGATGAACTTTTATATAAAGTCATTGACTATTTCTGATGATACATCAGACACTGAGTATTGCATATTTGACTTAATTGACATATTTCTGTCAAAATCTTGAACTTTCAAATATATACTCATTGACTCAGTCTGATTTTTCTTCAGCCAAGTACTAACCTATTTTTGACCTACTGAACAAATTTCTGGCAAATTAGTCCTTGATGTTGAAAATTCTATACAGACTTATTGGTGCTTCATCGGACAGACAGTAGCCCATATTTGACGTAAGGAACATATTTATGGCCTAAGTGTGCTTGATCTTGAACTTTCTATATATATACTCTTTGACTCCTTCTGCTTTTGACTTCACCCATCCAGAATTCCATTCTAGACCTACTTAAACATTTTTTTGTCCTCGATCATGAATTTTGTATACATAATTGTTGACTCCATCTGATGTTAGATAAGCCAGACAGTAGTCCATAGCTGACCGACGAAACATATTTCTGGCCAAAAAGAATTTGACATTGAAGATTTTATAGACACTCATTGACACCTTCTGATTTCACATCAGCCATATATAGAGGTCTATATTTGACCTTCTGAACAAATTTCTGGCCCAGTCTTGAACTTTCTATGCATAGTCATTGACTCCATCTGAAATTTTTCAGCCATACAGGAGTCCATTTTAGACTTGATTAAAGTTTTTCGGTCCCAAGAGTCCTCGATCATGAACTTTATATACGTGCCTCATTTTGATGTTACTTCAGCCATAGAGTATTGCATGTGACCTAATGGACATATTTCTGGCCAAAGAGTACTCGACCTTTCACTTTTTACATACACTTACTGACGCCTTCTGATGTCACATCAGCCTTACCGGAGTCCATATTTGCGCTAATGAACATATTTCTGGCCGAAAAGTACTCAATCTTGGACTTTCAATACACACTCATTGATTCACTCTGATGTTACTTGAGCCATATATGAAGCCATTTTGACCTACTGAACAAATTTCTGGCAAATTAGTCCTCGGTGGTGATCTTTTCATATAAAGTCACTGACTCTTTCTGATGATAAGTCAGACACTGAGTATTGCATATTTGACTTAATTCACATATTTCTATCAAATTGGTACTCAATCTTGAACTTTCAAATACATACTCATTGACTCAGTCTGATTTTTCTTCAGCCAAGTACTAACCTATTTTTGACCTACTGAACAAATTTCTGGCAAATTTGTCCTTGAATTTGAAAATTCTATACAGACTCATTGACTCTGGGGGTTACATCAGAAAGACAGTAGCCCATATTTGACCTAACATATTTCTGGCAAATTAGTCCTCGATCAAGAACTTTCTTTACCTACTCATTGACTCCATCTAATGAAACGTCAGGTAAAAAGTATTGCATATTTGACTCAATGGACATATTTCTGGTCAAAGAATACTCGATCTTGAACTTTTTATATATACATACTGAGGCCTTTCTGAAGTCACATCAGCCATACTGTAGTCCATATTTTACATATTTCTGGCCCAAAAGTACTCTATCTTGAACTTTCAATACATATTTATTGATTCACTCTGATCTTAATTGAGTCAAATACAAACCCATTATGACCTACTGAACAAATTTCTGGCAAATTAGTCCTCGATGATGAACTTTTATATAAAGTCATTGACTATTTCTGATGATACATCAGACACTGAGTATTGCATATATGACTTAATTGACATATTTCTGTCAAAATCTTGAACTTTCAAATATATACTCATTGACTCAGTCTGATTTTTCTTCAGCCAAGTACTAACCTATTTTTGACCTACTGAACAAATTTCTGGCAAATTAGTCCTTGATGTTGAAAATTCTATACAGACTTATTGGTGCTTCATCGGACAGACAGTAGCCCATATTTGACGTAAGGAACATATTTATGGCCTAAGTGTGCTTGATCTTGAACTTTCTATATATATACTCTTTGACTCCTTCTGCTTTTGACTTCACCCATCCAGAATTCCATTCTAGACCTACTTAAACATTTTTTTGTCCTCGATCATGAATTTTGTATACATAATTGTTGACTCCATCTGATGTTAGATAAGCCAGACAGTAGTCCATAGCTGACCGACGAAACATATTTCTGGCCAAAAAGAATTTGACATTGAAGATTTTATAGACACTCATTGACACCTTCTGATTTCACATCAGCCATATATAGAGGTCTATATTTGACCTTCTGAACAAATTTCTGGCCCAGTCTTGAACTTTCTATGCATAGTCATTGACTCCATCTGAAATTTTTCAGCCATACAGGAGTCCATTTTAGACTTGATTAAAGTTTTTCGGTCCCAAGAGTCCTCGATCATGAACTTTATATACGTGCCTCATTTTGATGTTACTTCAGCCATAGAGTATTGCATGTGACCTAATGGACATATTTCTGGCCAAAGAGTACTCGACCTTTCACTTTTTACATACACTTACTGACGCCTTCTGATGTCACATCAGCCTTACCGGAGTCCATATTTGCGCTAATGAACATATTTCTGGCCGAAAAGTACTCAATCTTGGACTTTCAATACACACTCATTGATTCACTCTGATGTTACTTGAGCCATATATGAAGCCATTTTGACCTACTGAACAAATTTCTGGCAAATTAGTCCTCGGTGGTGATCTTTTCATATAAAGTCACTGACTCTTTCTGATGATAAGTCAGACACTGAGTATTGCATATTTGACTTAATTCACATATTTCTATCAAATTGGTACTCAATCTTGAACTTTCAAATACATACTCATTGACTCAGTCTGATTTTTCTTCAGCCAAGTACTAACCTATTTTTGACCTACTGAACAAATTTCTGGCAAATTTGTCCTTGAATTTGAAAATTCTATACAGACTCATTGACTCTGGGGGTTACATCAGAAAGACAGTAGCCCATATTTGACCTAACATATTTCTGGCAAATTAGTCCTCGATCAAGAACTTTCTTTACCTACTCATTGACTCCATCTAATGAAACGTCAGGTAAAAAGTATTGCATATTTGACTCAATGGACATATTTCTGGTCAAAGAATACTCGATCTTGAACTTTTTATATATACATACTGAGGCCTTTCTGAAGTCACATCAGCCATACTGTAGTCCATATTTTACATATTTCTGGCCCAAAAGTACTCTATCTTGAACTTTCAATACATATTTATTGATTCACTCTGATCTTAATTGAGTCAAATACAAACCCATTATGACCTACTGAACAAATTTCTGGCAAATTAGTCCTCGATGATGAACTTTTATATAAAGTCATTGACTATTTCTGATGATACATCAGACACTGAGTATTGCATATATGACTTAATTGACATATTTCTGTCAAAATCTTGAACTTTCAAATATATACTCATTGACTCAGTCTGATTTTTCTTCAGCCAAGTACTAACCTATTTTTGACCTACTGAACAAATTTCTGGCAAATTAGTCCTTGATGTTGAAAATTCTATACAGACTTATTGGTGCTTCATCGGACAGACAGTAGCCCATATTTGACGTAAGGAACATATTTATGGCCTAAGTGTGCTTGATCTTGAACTTTCTATATATATACTCTTTGACTCCTTCTGCTTTTGACTTCACCCATCCAGAATTCCATTCTAGACCTACTTAAACATTTTTTTGTCCTCGATCATGAATTTTGTATACATAATTGTTGACTCCATCTGATGTTAGATAAGCCAGACAGTAGTCCATAGCTGACCGACGAAACATATTTCTGGCCAAAAAGAATTTGACATTGAAGATTTTATAGACACTCATTGACACCTTCTGATTTCACATCAGCCATATATAGAGGTCTATATTTGACCTTCTGAACAAATTTCTGGCCCAGTCTTGAACTTTCTATGCATAGTCATTGACTCCATCTGAAATTTTTCAGCCATACAGGAGTCCATTTTAGACTTGATTAAAGTTTTTCGGTCCCAAGAGTCCTCGATCATGAACTTTATATACGTGCCTCATTTTGATGTTACTTCAGCCATAGAGCATTGTGTATTTCACCTAATGGACATATTTCTGGCAAATAACAAGTCCTCGATCATAAACTTTCTGTACATACTCATTGACTCCATCTGATGATACGTCAGCCATAGAATTGTGCAAATTTGACCTCAAGGTCATATTGCTGGCCAAAGAGTTCTCAAACTTGAACTTTTCATACGTGACTATTGACTCCTTCTGATGTTACTTCACCCATAAAAAAGTCCATATTAGGCATACTGAACATATTTCTGGAAAATTAGTCCGCAATCTTGAACTTTCCGTACATAGTCATTGACTCCTTCTGGGTTTTTTTCCTTCAGCTCTACAGGAGTCCATTTTATACTTGATTAAAGTTTTTCAGTCCTAAGAGTCCTCCATCATGAACTTTATATAGATGCCTCATTTTGATCTTACTTCAGCCATAGAGTATTGCATGTGACCTAATGGACATATTTCTGGCCAAAGAGTACTCGACCTTTCACTTTTTACATACACTTACTGACGCCTTCTGATGTCACATCAGCCTTACCGGAGTCCATATTTGCGCTAATGAACATATTTCTGGCCGAAAAGTACTCAATCTTGGACTTTCAATACACACTCATTGATTCACTCTGATGTTACTTGAGCCATATATGAAGCCATTTTGACCTACTGAACAAATTTCTGGCAAATTAGTCCTCGGTGGTGATCTTTTCATATAAAGTCACTGACTCTTTCTGATGATAAGTCAGACACTGAGTATTGCATATTTGACTTAATTGACATATTTCTGTCAAAATCTTGAACTTTCAAATATATACTCATTGACTCAGTCTGATTTTTCTTCAGCCAAGTACTAACCTATTTTTGACCTACTGAACAAATTTCTGGCAAATTTGTCCTTGATGTTGAAAATTCTATACAGACTCATTGACTCTGGGGGTTACATCAGAAAGACAGTAGCCCATATTTGACCTAACAAATTTCTGGCAAATTAGTCCTCATGACTCCATCTGACGTTAGATATGCCAGACAGTACTCCATATTTGACCGACGGAACATATTTCTGGCCAAAAAGTATTCGACATTGAAGATTTTATAGACACTCATTGACACCTTCTGATTTCACATCAGCCATATATAGAGGTCTATATTTGACCTTCTGAACAAATTTCTGGCCCAGTCTTGAACTTTCTATGCATAGTCATTGACTCCATCTGAAATTTTTCAGCCATACAGGAGTCAATTTTAGACTTGATTAAAGTTTTTCAGTCCTAAGAGTCCTCCATCATGAACTTTATATAGATGCCTCATTTTGATCTTACTTCAGCCATAGAGTATTGCATGTGACCTAATGGACATATTTCTGGCCAAAGAGTACTCGACCTTTCACTTTTTACATACACTTACTGACGCCTTCTGATGTCACATCAGCCTTACCGGAGTCCATATTTGCGCTAATGAACATATTTCTGGCCGAAAAGTACTCAGTCTTGAACTTTCAATACACACTCATTGACTCACTCTGATGTTACTTGAGCCATATATGTAGCCATTTTGACCTACTGAACAATTTTCTGGCAAATTAGTCCTTGGTGATGATCTTTTTATGTAAAGTCATTGACTCTTTCTGATGATATGTCAGACACTGAGTATTGCATATTTGACTTAATTCACATATTTCTGTCAAACTGGTACTCAAGCTTGAACTTTCAAATGCATACTCATTGACTCAGTCTGATTTTACTTCAGCCAAGTACTAACCTCTTTTTGACCTACTGAACAAATTTCTGGCAAATTAGTCCTTGATGTTGAAAATTCTATACAGACTTATTGGTGCTTCATCGGACAGACAGTAGCCCATATTTGACGTAAGGAACATATTTATGGCCTAAGTGTGCTTGATCTTGAACTTTCTATATATATACTCTTTGACTCCTTCTGCTTTTGACTTCACCCATACAGAATTCCATTCTAGACCTACTTAAACATTTTTTTGTCCTCGATCATGAATTTTGTATACATAATTGTTGACTCCATCTGTTGTTAGATAAGCCAGACAGTAGTCCATAGCTGACCGACGAAACATATTTCTGGCCAAAAAGAATTTGACATTGAAGATTTTATAGATACTCATTGACACCTTCTGATTTCACATCAGCCATATATAGAGGTCTATATTTGACCTTCTGAACAAATTTCTGGCCCAGTCTTGAACTTTCTATACATAGTCATTGACTCCATCTGAAATTTTTCAGCCATACAGGAGTCCATTTTAGACTTGATTAAAGTTTTTCGGTCCCAAGAGTCCTCGATCATGAACTTTATATACGTGCCTCATTTTGATGTTACTTCAGCCATAGAGCATTGTGTATTTCACCTAATGGACATATTTCTGGCAAATAACAAGTCCTCGATCATAAACTTTCTGTACATACTCATTGACTCCATCTGATGATACGTCAGCCATAGAATTCTGCAAATTTGACCTCAAGGTCATATTGCTGGCCAAAGAGTTCTCAAATTTGAACTTTTCATACATGACTATTGACTCCTTCTGATGTTACTTCACCCATAAAAAAAGTCCATATTAGGCTTACTGAACATATTTCTGGCAAATTAGTCCGCAATCTTGAACTTTCCGTACATAGTCTTTGACTCCTTCTGGTTTTTTTTTCCTTCAGCTTTACAGGAGTCCATTTTATACTTGATTAAAGTTTTTCGGTCCTAAGAGTCCTCCATCATGAACTTTATATAGATGCCTCATTTTGATCTTACTTCAGCCATAGAGTATTGCATGTGACCTAATGGACATATTTCTGGCCAAAGAGTACTCGACCTTTCACTTTTTACATACACTTACTGACGCCTTCTGATGTCACATCAGCCTTACCGGAGTCCATATTTGCGCTAATGAACATATTTCTGGCCGAAAAGTACTCAATCTTGAACTTTCAATACACACTCATTGATTCACTCTGATGTTACTTGAGCCATATATGAAGCCATTTTGACCGACTGAACAAATTTCTGGCAAATTAGTCCTCGGTGGTGATCTTTTCATATAAAGTCACTGACTCTTTCTGATGATAATTCAGACACTGAGTATTACATATTTAACTTAATTCACATATTTCTATCAAATTGGTACTCAATCTTGAACTTTCATATACATACTCATTGACTCAGTCTGATTTTTCTTCAGCCAAGTACTAACCTATTTTTGACCTACTGAACAAATTTCTGGCAAATTTGTCCTTGATGTTGAAAATTCTATACAGACTCATTGACTCTGGGGGTTACATCAGAAAGACAGTAGCCCATATTTGACCTAACATATTTCTGGCAAATTAGTCCTCGATCAAGAACTTTCTTTACCTACTCATTGACTCCATCTAATGAAACGTCAGGTAAAAACTATTGCATATTTGACTCAATGGACATATTTCTGGCCAAAGAATACTCGATCTTGTACTTTTTATATATACATACTGACGCCTTTCTGAAGTCACATCAGCCAAACTGTAGTCTATATTTTACCCATTGAACATATTTCTGTCCCAAAAGTACTCTATCTTGAACTTTCAATACATATTTATTGACTCACTCTGATCTTAATTGAGTCAAATACAAACCCATTATGACCTTCTGAACAAATTTCTGGCAAATTAGTCCTTGATGATGAACTTTTATATAAAGTCATTGACTATTTCTGATGATACATCAGACACTGAGTATTGCATATTTGACTTAATTGACATATTTCTGTCAAAATCTTGAACTTTCAAATATATACTCATTGACTCAGTCTGATTTTACTTCAGCCAAGTATTAACCTATTTTTGACCGACTGAACAAATTTCTGGCAAATTAGTCCTCATGACTCCATCTGACGTTAGATATGCCAGACAGTACTCCATATTTGACCGACGGAACATATTTCTGGCCAAAAACTATTCGACATTGAAGATTTTATAGACACTCATTGACACCTTCTGATTTCACATCAGCCATATATAGAGGTCTATATTTGACCTTCTGAACAAATTTCTGGCCCAGTCTTGAACTTTCTATGCATAGTCATTGACTCCATCTGAAATTTTTCAGCCATACAGGAGTCCATTTTATACTTGATTAAAGTTTTTCAGTCCTAAGAGTCCTCCATCATGAACTTTATATAGATGCCTCATTTTGATCTTACTTCAGCCATAGAGTATTGCATGTGACCTAGTGGACATATTTCTGGCCAAAGAGTACTCGACCTTTCACTTTTTACATACACTTACTGACGCCTTCTGATGTCACATCAGCCTTACCGGAGTCCATATTTGCGCTAATGAACATATTTCTGGCCGAAAAGTACTCAGTCTTGAACTTTCAATACACACTCATTGATTCACTCTGATGTTACTTGAGCCATATATGTAGCCATTTTGACCTACTGAACAAATTTCTGGCAAATTAGTCCTCGGTGATGATCTTTTTATGTAAAGCCATTGACTCTTTTTGATGATATGTCAGACACTGAGTATTGCATATTTGACTTAATTCACATATTTCTGTCAAACTGGTACTCAAGCTTGAACTTTCAAATGCATACTCATTGACTCAGTCTGATTTTACTTCAGCCAAGTACTAACCTCTTTTTGACCTACTGAACAAATTTCTGGCAAATTAGTCCTTGATGTTGAAAATTCTTTACAGACTTATTGGTGCTTCATCGGACAGACAGTAGCCCATATTTGACGTAAGGAACATATTTATGGCCTAAGTGTGCTTGATCTTGAACTTTCTATATATATACTCTTTGACTCCTTCTGCTTTTGACTTCACCCATCCAGAATTCCATTCTAGACCTACTTAAACATTTTTTTGTCCTCGATCATGAATTTTGTATACATAATTGTTGACTCCATCTGATGTTAGATAAGCCAGACAGTAGTCCATAGCTGACCGATGAAACATATTTCTGGCCAAAAAGAATTTGACATTGAAGATTTTATAGACACTCATTGACACCTTCTGATTTCACATCAGCCATATATAGAGGTCTATATTTGACCTTCTGAACAAATTTCTGGCCCAGTCTTGAACTTTCTATACATAGTCATTGACTCCATCTGAAATTTTTCAGCCATACAGGAGTCCATTTTAGACTTGATTAAAGTTTTTCGGTCCCAAGAGTCCTCGATCATGAACTTTATATACGTGCCTCATTTTGATGTTACTTCAGCCATAGAGCATTGTGTATTTCACCTAATGGACATATTTCTGGCAAATAACAAGTCCTCGATCATAAACTTTTTGTACATACTCATTGACTCCATCTGATGATACGTCAGCCATAGAATTCTGCAAATTTGACCTCAAGGTCATATTGCTGGCCAAAGAGTTCTCAAACTTGAACTTTTCATACATGACTATTGACTCCTTCTGATGTTACTTCACCCATAAAAAAAGTCCATATTAGGCATACTAAACATATTTCTGGCAAATTAGTCCGCAATCTTGAACTTTCCGTACATAGTCATTGACTCCTTCTGGGTTTTTTTTCCTTCAGCTTTACAGGAGTCCATTTTATACTTGATTAAAGTTTTTCAATCCTAAGAGTCCTTCATCATGAACTTTATATAGATGCCTCATTTTGATCTTACTTCAGCCATAGAGTATTGCATGTGACCTAATGGACATATTTCTGGCCAAAGAATACTCGATCTTTAACTTTTTATATACACTTACTGAGGCCTTCCTATGTCACATCAGCCTTACTGGAGTCCATATTTGAGCTAATGAACATATTTCTGACCGAAAAGTAATCGATCTTGCACTTTCAATACACACTCATTGATTCACTCTGATGTTACTCGAGCCATATATGAAGCCATTTTGACCTACTGAACAAATTTCTGGCAAATGAGTCCTCGGTGATGATCTTTTTATATAAAGTCATTGACTCTTTCTGATGATATGTCAGACACTGAGTATTGCATATTTGACTTAATTCACATATTTCTGACAAACTGGTACTCAAGCTTGAACTTTCAAATGCATACTCATTGACTCAGTCTGATTTTACTTCAGCCAAGTACTAACCTCTTTTTGAACTACTGAACAAATTTCTGGCAAATTTGTCCTTGATGTTGAAAATTATATACAGACTTATTGGTGTTTCATCAGACAGACAGTAGCCCATATTTGACCTTAGAAACATTTTTCTAGCCTAAGAGCGCTTGATCTTGAACTTTCTATGGATATTCCTGATTTTATATCAGCCATACAGAAGTCCATTTTAGACTTGATTATGTTTTTCGATCCCAAGAGTCCTAGATCATGACCTTTACATACATGCCTCACTGTGATGGTAGTTGAGCCATACAGTATTGCATATTTGACATATCGGACACATTTATGGCCAAAGAATACTCGATCTTGAACTTTTTACATATACTTAATGATGCTTAATGATACTTAATGTAAAAATAACATCAGGAGCAATTATATAGAAACTTTGAGATCAAATACTCTTTCACTAGAAATTTTTCCATTATGTCAAATATGCAGTTATGTAAATTATGCACTATTTCCTTGCAATGAATACAAAAACTAACAGTAACACTTTACAATATGGTTCATTTTTTAACATTAGTTAACTACAGTAGTTAACATGAACTACTTAAGAACTGCACTTATACAGCATTTATTAATCTTTGTTAATGTTAAACTTCAACATTTACTAATACATTATTAAAATCTTGTTATCATTAAATATGCACTGTGAACTAACATGAACAAACAATGAGCAATATGTATTTTCATTAACTAATGCTAACGAAGATTAGTAAATACAGTAACAAATGTAATGTTTAACTAATGAAGCATTCCGTTTTGAGCTCTGTGCATAGATGAGTAAAACGAACTACAAATACCGTTGCGTTAAGAACTGTTTCAGTGCATTGCATACAATAATTAACTTATGTTGTGCAAAGAAGAAATTTATACAACTGCAATGCATTAAAAAAAACATGTAATGTATGCATTGTTTCCTTGCATTGTGTACACAAAAGCTAACTTATGCGTGAAAGGGATAACACATGAATGAACTAAGATCCGTTATGATATAACACATAACATGTGCGTTGCAAGTTCTCCCGTTTTGCAGTGAAGAAATGAGACGACAGGTGCTTGTTGCAATGCGTTGCATACAGAAACTAACTCTTTCCTTTTTGCATTGTAGAAAAAAAACAAATATAACATATATTGTTGTTTTGCAATGCATCGAGAACTGTTTAATTGCATTGCTTACAATAGTTAACTTATTAATCAAGAACTTGTAAGTTTGCTTGCATTCTATACAAGGAATAGCGTATTCCTCAGGTATTAAGAGAAAACTTGTGCATTGCATTGCAGAAACTTGATCCGTAGTGCCCTGAAGAGATAACACATGGACAGGTGCTTGTTGCACTGCATTGCATACAAGAACAAACTCTTACCTTCGTGCATTGAAGAGAAAACAAAACAAACACATAATGCTGTTGCTCTGCCATAAATATAAGAACAAACTGTTTCATTGCATTGCATACATTGCATTAACTTTTTTTGTTGTTGTTGTTGTTGTTGTGCACAGAAGAAAATCATAGAACATGCTGTTTGAGCTAACAAAGCAAAGTTAACTTATTACGCTGTGCATAGAAGAAATTATTATATCATGTGAGCATATTGCATATACACTGTTTCCTTGCATCCTATACACAAACTAACTCATTCCTTTGTGCATTGGAGAGAAAACAAATCAGATATGCTGGTGCATTCCAATGCATCCAGAACTGTTTCCCTGTGCATTGCATTACGCTGTGTATAGAATAAAATAAATAAATAATATGTACTGTTGCATTGCAACATGTAAGATATGCACTGTTTCACTGCATCTTATACAAGAACTAACGTTATTGCTCATGCACTGAAGAGATACATAATTCGTTTTGCGATGAATGAGCTAACTCAGCCGTTTTGCATTGAACTAACTCATCCGTTATGTATTGAAGAGATCACACATAACACGTGCATTGCATTTCAGTAAGTTTATCAGTACACTGCATACAATAATTAACGTTGTGGAGAGAAAGAAATAGTATAACGTGCTGTTGTATTACATACAAGAATTAACATATAAGTTATGCACTGTTTACTTGCTTTGTGTACACAATCTAACTTATTCCTTATGCCTTGAAGAGAATACACGTAAGTTTGTTTGCGATGAATGAACTAACTAATCCGTTATGCACTGATCTAACACATTACATGTGCATGGCATTACAGTAAGTTATGCCGAATCGCTGTTAAGAGATAACTCGACAAGCTGCTTGTTGGCATGCGTTGCATAACTCTTTACTCTGTGCACTGAAGAGTAAACGAACTACAAATACCGTTGCGTTAAGAACTGTTTCAGTGCATTGCATACAATAATTAACTTATGTTGTGCAAAGAAGAAATTTATACAACGTGCTGTTCCACTGCAATGCATTAAAAAACATGTAATGTATGCATTGTTTCCTTGCATTGTGTACACAAAAGCTAACTTATGCGTGAAAGGGATAACACATGAATGAACTAAGATCCGTTATGTATGTATGAGATATAACACATAACATGTGCGTTGCAAGTTCTCCCGTTTTGCGGGAAATGAGAAAATGAGACGACAGGTGCTTGTTGCAATGCGTTGCATACAGAAACTAACTGTTTCCTTCTTGCACTGTAGAAAAAAAAACCAAATACAACATATATTGTTTTTTTGCAGTGCATCAAGAACTGTTTAATTGCATTGCTTACAATAGTTAACTTATTAATCAAGAACTTGTAAGTTTGCTTGCATTCTTTTTTTTTATTGCACAAGGAATAGCGTGCACTGCATTGCATACAAAGAACAAACTCTTTTCCTTCGTTTATATTGAAGAGAAGACAAAACAAAACAAAACACATATGCTGTTTCACTGCCAATAAATATAAGAACAAACTGTTTTATTGCATTGCATACAATGATTAACTTTTTTTGTTGTTGTTGTGCACAGAAGAAAATCATAGAACATGCTGTTTGCATTGCAAGAGCTAACAAAGCTAATAAAGTTAAATTATTACGCTGTGCATAGAAGAAATTATCATAGCATATGATAATTATCATAGCATATTGCAACTGTTCTGTTTCCTTGTATCCTAAAAAAAACTAACGTATTGCTCATGCATTGAAGAGATACCATACCTCGTTGTTTTGCCATAAATGAGCTAACTCAGCTGTTATGCATTGAGATATAACACATTAAATGTGCATGGCATTTCAGTAAGTTATTTCATTTCGTTGTGAGGAGATAAATCGACAGGTGCTTGTTGCACCGTGTTGCATACAAGAACTTAACTTTGTGCATTGAAAATGTTTACAATACAATACATACAATAGTTAACTTATTAACTTATGTGCTGTTGTATTACAACATGTAAGATATGCACTGTTTCCTTACATCGTATACGAGAGCTAACGTATTCTTAATGCATTCAAGATATAAGTATATAAGTTTCGCTGCGAAGACGGAACATTTGCAGGTGCCTGTGCAATGCGTTGCAACAAGAACTAACTCTTTCCTTTGTGCACTGAAGAGAAAACAAATCACACATGCTGGTGCATTCCAATTTACACAAACTAACTTATGCATTGAAGAGATAACGTATGAATGAATGATAACGCATTGCAAGTTATCCCGTTTTGCAGTGAAGAGATAAAAAGACAGGTGATTGTTGCAATGCGTTGCATACAGGAACTAACTCTTTCCTTTTTGCATTGAAGAGAAAACAAATAACTTTTGTTGTTTTGCAATATAAGCAACATCAAGAACTGTTTAATTGTACTGCTTAGAAAACAACAGAAAACAAAACACGTATGCTGTTGTACTGCAATAAATATAATAACTATCTCTTTCAATTGCATTGCATACAATAATTAATAAACAATAATAATTGTTTGCATTGCAAACAGCTAACACTGCTTCATGCATTGAAGTTAACTATTACGCTGTGCATAGAAGAAATTAATACAACTTATGTGCTGTTGCATTACATGTAAGATATTCTTAATGCATTCAAGATATAACACATAACTCGTTGTGTTGCTATGATTTAACTAACTCACTGCATTGCATTTCAGCAAGGTATTCCGTTTTGCTGCGAAGAGAGAACACTGCAGGTGCTTGTTGCAATGCGTTGCAACAAAAACTATTCTACTACTCTTTCCTTTTTGCATTGAAGAGAAAACAAATCAGATATGCTGGTGTATTGCAATGCATCCAGAACTGTTTCACTGTGCATTGCATTACGCTGTGCATAGAATTAATTAAAAAAAAAGAGACATAGATCTGAAACTGTTGCATTGAATCATGTAAGATATGCACTATTTCCTTGCATCCTATACAAGAACTTCCTTGATGAGGAAATTTCTATACAGACTCATTGATTCCTTCTGGTGTTTCATCAGACAGACAGTCGTCCATGTTTGACCTTAGAAACATATTTCTGGCCTAAGAGCGCTTTATCTTGAAATTTCTATAGATACTCATTGACTCCTTCTGATTTTATTTCAGCAGTACAGATGTCCATTTTAGACCTACTTAAACATTTTTTTGTCGTCGATCATGAATTTTGTATTCATAATTATTGACTTCATCTGATGTTAGATATGCCAGACAGTATTCCATATTTGACTGACGGAACATATTTCTGGCCAAAAAGTATTCGACATTGAAGATTTTATATACACTCATTGACGCCTTCTGATTTTACATCAGCCATATATAGAGGTCTATATTTGACCTTCTGAACATATTTCTGGCCCAGTCTTGAACTTTCTATACATAGTCATTGACTCCATCTGAAATTTTTCAGCCATACAGGAGTCCATTTTAGACTTGATTAAAGTTCTTCGGTCCCAAGAGTCCTCGATCATGAACTTTATATACATGATCATTTTTTTTGTCCTCCATCATGAATTTTGTATACATAATTATTGACTCCAACTGATGTTAGATATGCCAGACAGTACTCCATATTTGACCGACGGAACATATTTCTGGCCAAAAAGTATTCGACATTGAAGATTTTATATACACTCATTGACGCCTTCTGATTTCACATCAGCCATATGGAGGTCTATATTTAGAGGTCTATATTTGACCTTCTGAACATATTTCTGGCCCAGTCTTGAACTTTCTATCCATCTGAAATTTTTCAGCCATACAGGAGTCCATTTTAGACTTGATTAAAGTTCTTCGGTCCCAAGAGTCCTCGATCATGAACTTTATATACATGCCTCATTTTGGTGTTACTTCAGCCGTAGAGCATTGTGTATTTCACCTAATGGACATATTTCTGGCAAATAACAAGTCCTCGATCATAAACTTTCTGTACATACTCATTGACTCCATCTGATGATACGTCAGCCATAGAATTCTGCAAATTTGACCTCAAGGTCATATTGCTGGCCAAAGAGTTCTCAAACTTGAACTTTTCATACATGACTATTGACTCCTTCTGCTGTTACTTCACCCATAAAAAAAGTCCATATTAGGCATATTGAACATATTTCTGGCAAATTAGTCCGCAATCTTGAACTTTCCGTACATAGTCATTGACTCCTGCTGGGTATTTTTTCCTTCAGCTTTACAGGAGTCCATTTTAGACTTGATTAAAGTTTTTCAGTCCTTAGAGTCCTCCATTATGAACTTTATATAGATGCCTCATTTGGATCTTACTTCAGCCATAGAGTATTGCAAATGACCTAATGGACATATTTCTGGCCAAAGAATACTCGATCTTTAACTTTTTATATACACTTACTGAGGCCTTCTGATGTCACATCAGCCTTACTGGAGTCCATATTTGAGCTAATGAACATATTTCTGGCCGAAAAGTACTCAATCTTGCACTTTCAATACACACTCATTTATTCACTCTGATGTTACTCGAGCCATATATGAAGCCATTTTGACCTACTGACCAAATTTCTGGCAAAATTGTCCTTGATGAGGAAATTTCTATACAGACTCATTGACTCCTTCTGGTGTTTCATCAGACAGACAGTTGTCCATGTTTGACCTTAGAAACATATTTCTGGCCTAAGAGCGCTTTATCTTGAACTTTCTATGGACAGTCATTGACTCCTTCTGATTTTACCTTAGCCATACAGAAGTCCATTTTAGACCTACTTGAAAATTTTTTTTTTTGACTTAAATCACATATTTCTGTCAAATTGGTACTCAATCTTGAACTTTCAAATACATACTCATTGACTCAGTCTGATTTTACTTCAGCCAAGTACAAACCTATTTTTGACCTACTGAACAAATTTCTGGCAAATTAGTCCTTGATGTTGAAAATTATATACAGACTTATTGGTGTTTCATCAGACAGACAGTAGCCCATATTTGACCTAAGATATTTCTGGCAAATTAGTCCTTGATGTTGAAAATTATATACAGACTTATTGGTGTTTCATCAGACAGACAGCAGCCCATATTTGACCTTAGAAACATATTTCTAGCCTAAGAGCGCTTGATCTTGAACTTTCTATGGATACTCCTGATTTTATATCAGCCATACAGAAGTCCATTTTAGACTTGATTATGTTTTTCGATCCCAAGAGTCCTCGATCATGAACTTTAAATACATGCCTCACTGTGATGTTACTTGAGCCATGCAGTATTGCATATTTGACATATCGGACAAATTTATGGCCAAAGAATACTCGATCTTGAACTTTTACATATACTTAATGATGCTTAATGATACTTATTGTAAAAGTAACATCAGGAGCAATTATATAGAAACTTTGAGATCAAATACTCTTTCACTAGAAATTTTTCCATTATTTCAAATATGCAGTTATGTAAATTATGCACTGTTTCCTTGCAATGAATACAAAAACTAACGGTAACACTTTACAATATGGTCCATTTTTTAACATTAATTATCTACAGTAGTTAACATGAACTACTTAAGAACTGCACTTATACAGCATTTATTAATCTTTGTTAATGTTAAACTTCAACATTTACTAATACATTATTAAAATCTTGTTATCATTAAATATGCACTGTGAACTAACATGAACAAACAATGAGCAACTGTATTTTCATTAACTAATGCTAACGAAGATTAGTAAGCACAGTAACAAATGTAATGTTTAACGAATGAAGCATTCCTTTTTGAACTCTGTGCATTGATGAGTAAAACGAACTAATACCGTTGCATTAAGAACTGTTTCAGTGCATTGCATATATTTTACAATAATTAACTTATGTTGTGCAAAGAAAAAATTTATACAACGTGCTGTTCCACTGCAATGCATTAAAAAAAACATGTAATGTATGCATTGTGTACACAAAAGCTAACTTATGTGTGAACGGGATAACACATGAATGAACTAAGATCCGTTATGTATATATGAGATATAACCAGGCCCGGATTAAGAACACATTGGGCCCTGGGGCTATAGCAACACCAAGGGCCCCCTTTCATATGATTGCCATGCCACAGTGTCTTGTACCACAAGAATTTTTTTTTTTTATTGTTATTATTTTTATATTTTTACAAATTTCATTTGTAAAAATTCAAATTTCATTTTATCAAATCATTTTATATGAGACTGTCACAGTATTCAGGCTGTGGGGGTCTGTGGACACTTCCATGTTTTATGGGGCTTTCCATAGACAATGATTATTGTAGTATAATTGTATATTCTAGTCTGTACACACACAAAAACAAACAAACAAACAAACTACAAAAAAGCCCCACATTAATTAATAAATAAATAGAAAAACAAAGAAAATAAACAAATAAAATTGATTTAAAATAATTCATAAGCTGTTTTTATCATGGGTCAAATTTTGCTCGGGGGCCAACAATTTGTGTTATTACTACACTTTTGGGTCACATTTTGTCCACACAATATTAGGGAATACCAGAACCACACACATGTACACACGTTTATTTCTATTTTAAAGGAAATTATTATAAATCAAATATATAAGCCAAATATGTTACTAACATTTATTTAAACATCTTATAAAATAAATAAATAAAATAAAATAAAATAAAATAAATAAATATAAATATGAAAACACCTTACATTTTCAGAGAGCTGAAGTTGTTCTTTATGCAATGATAAAAAAAAAAAAAAAAAAAAAAAAAAAAAAAACCAAATAGTTTAAGTTGTATCATAAACAAAACACTCCTAGGGATAAATTCCAGTGTGAAACAAATCCTTCAGTCCTCACAGAGACAGGAGGAAGCAGACAGATGAGCCTCTGTGTCACAGCATTAGTCTGCATTCCAGAGCACATTTTTTTGTACTAAATTTATTACAAAGCATAATCTAGATATTTTAAAATGATATGGTTGTTTAAATCCAATCTATAAAGTTTTATTAAAATCATATCTTCTATTTATCTTTCTAGAAGACTACTGTATCAGGATAACATCTGATGTCCAATAGTAGAAATTATTTTACTTAAATTTAACCTAAAGTATTATCTTTATTAAAAGGCATTTGTTCATAAAAAAAAAGAAAAGAAAGAAAAACTTTAAAATTTTACATCAAAAACCTCTACTTAGTTTTATTTGATCTTATTTCTCAAAGATTTAAGCAGAATTTCCATCTGGCAAATACCCACCAATGCGATGAAACATATTGATATAGTTTGTCATAATAATAATAATAAATTTTAAAAAATCCAAACGTGAAGGTGTCTGTGTGTTTGATGCCTCAAAACTCCCGTCACCTGAAACGATGACGCAACATTGCTCTTTAGTTTAAGTTGTATCTTTAAGAAAATACCACATTTTCAGAGAGAGGGAGAGAGAGACCAGATGTTCCTCTGTGCTGTTCCCCCTGAAAAAAAATTGTCTAGAGTGAATATTTAATTTTACTCGTCTTAATTCAAAGTATGATATTACATTAAAAATCAAATAAAAAGTGGTCATATGTTGTCATACTATTATGGTGTGCCTGAACTCAACATCTGACATTCTGCAGTATCTAGTATTGCACTCATAAGTTGTATATGGTTTTACTTTTCTTGTAGGTGCTTAACTGGTCTTTATCAATGTGGAAACATACCCTTTACTAAAAATATACTATTGGTTATCTACTCAAAAATACAATGAGTATTTTCAAACGTTGCCATATGTTGATGTAACTGTTGTCTGTTGGCCTGAACAGACTTTAGGGAGCACTGATGACAATGCCCTTTGACTTACAACGATTTTGCAGGGTGTTAAAGACCTTACAAGGTAAAACATAATTTTTCAAGTGAATCCGCACATGTGAGGTCTTTCAGAAAACGTGACTTCCAGGGGACAATGGATCTCTTGAGAATATTTAATTGTGCTTAAAAACCAAAGATTAGGCCAAATCCCCTACCTGGCATGTCATGTTTGCGTTTAAAAAACTTTACATTTAAGGTGAGGTATGTCTCATAGATTTATATAATTTTACTTTCTTTTTTTCTTTTTTTTTATTTCAATAAAGTTTCAATTCCTAGTACATATAAGGTAAAACTATGGTAAACCAAAAGAATAATGTTGACAAATATGTTTGCTGCAATGTTTTTAACAAATAGATATTACCTTGCTCCAAATCAGTTTCTCACACAATGAAACCATTAAGGATAGCCAAAGGTTCAGGACAATGGGTGAAAACACATTACTATGTAAGATAGTTTTACCCCAAAATCAAATACTGTATTACACTTTTTCAAAATGATAATCTTGCTTTAAAGTTTGAATAAAAATTAGAAGCAAATGTATCTTCATACCGTGTGTTCTGACACAAGGCCATTTCTTTTTGTTTTATAAAAATGTACGTTTCTTGGCTCTAGCTACTTTTATCAGCCTGATAAATAAGAAGTTAGAGTAATGATGAAACAAAAGAATCATGCTACCAAATACGTTTGACACAAGGAAAAATGGTGATTTTAAAAATACAACATAACCAGACTATTTTTTCTTTTCACAAACTATTAGGCAAAACTTACTTTCCCCCTTGGTATTAGAATAGGTCTTATATTTTTTTCTTTGTTTAATATGAAGCTTCACTTGGATCCTTGTATTGCATGATTGTAACATGCCTGAAACTTTAAAAAATATCATTTTCACTTGTGAACATGAATTATACACACTTCCAACATGCATTATACAATATTTGTACTCTAGTATCAAGTGCTCACGCCATTTTAAAAAGTTTTAGTAATGATTTAGATAAGAATCCAGATTTTAGCATCCAACATTACATTTAAGAATTGCATTGGCTGTCTATTACTCAAAAAATAGATATTGAATATAGCTTACTGGCTTTCCTTTTTCCCTACAGATAAAAGTCAAACGTCCTTTGTAGGAATTATCTGAGTACAAAACTCAAATGCGAATTCAAGGGTCTAGTTACTAAGAAAGTAAATTGATAGTTCTTGTAGTGTAATTATCCATCTATTCGATGTGGGATTACATGAAGCATCGATACCAAAACTAAGTCTGGTTGTTTGCACTTGAAACGATTATAACTAAGAAATAATCTAACCGTAGCACTAAAAGCTATGCATTCATTAAAGTTTGATGACGGTAATCAAAGCTACACACTGTAGTAAAGCTATAGATAAATCTCAACCGTGATCTTTGTAGGAATTACGAGGGCAATCAATTTTCACATCTAAATTCAAGAGGCCTAGTAACTAAGAAAACAGTGACATCATGCTGTTAGAGTCTATGCCACGCTGTTGCAATGCAAGCTCATTTAAGAAGAATAACATTGCAAGCCCTTGTGAAAGCTGTAGATGAAATTCAGACAATCTTCATACAGGTATTATATGTACACAATTTACTACGACCACATATAAGAGAGCTATTTAGCTCTATTTAGCTAGAATGAAAACATATATATAGAAATCCTCTCTTCTGATCTATTGTGAAAGATTGTGATTTGTAAATGCCATTTTTCCGCTAGCAGATGACCCCGTTTACAATTTTTGTTAGTTTATGTACAGTTCAAACATACTCGCAGGGAATAATGATGCTCCTACTACACAAGGGTGTTGAAACTAAAACTGTAATGTTCTTTTAGGTCATCTTTTCTGGTCTGCGTATGAAGCGGTCACAAATCACATAATGCATCAACATGAAAAGTGAGTCTTGCTGTTTTTTGTGTAACATTTACAACTATTGAGAGCTTAAAACAAGTCTATCTATTACACTTAGTTACAGCATGTTACTGTTACAGATCCCGTGTTCCCCTGGACTCCATTTCCCAAGATCCTCCTGTTCTCCACACCTGCACTCACTTCCCTCGTCAGCTCCTCATCGTCACTCATCACCTGCACCTGGACTCTATTGTCAGCACTCCCCATATATTGCACTCACTCCCTTCACTCCTCGTCCGTTCTCTGTTGTGTTAATGTGTAGTTTGGTGATCTCTGCTTTCTGTCTAATAAATGTATAGTTCGTCTTGTGGAAATCCGTATCTGCCTCATCCCTCTACCAGCTACCGTAACAGAAGAACGGACCCAAAAACGTTGGATTTTCACAAGGAGAAAATGGAGACTTCCCCCGGCTCCCTGGCTCCAGCTCCTCCAACGCCTCTCACCCTGTCATCCGGCGATCGCCTAATCGGGCTCCTGCAGGTAGGTCGTTCGCTGGAGAGGTATGTGGAGGAGTTCGTTGAGCTCGCTTTTTTTTCTGACTGGCCTGAAGCTTGTTTGATCTCCTTGTTTTTGGATGGACTAGATGATGACACCATCCGTTTTGGTGAACCCGATTACAGATTCTCCTTAAGTGAAACTATAAATTCCATTTTATGGTTAAATGACTCCAAATTCGTAGTTGATTGGGTTCAGGATGGGTGTCTGTCTCTAGTCCATCCAGAAACATGGTTGGCCGGGCCAGTCAGACAATCTCCGTCTTCCTCCGCATACCCCTCCAGCAAACTCCCTGCCTGCCCCATGCTGGACCCACATTCCCCTACTGGGCCCAGTAAGCGGAGGAGGAGGAAGAAAGCGGCTCCAGTCTCTTCAGAGCCCGCTCCAGTATCTCCAGAGCCCGCTCCAGTGTCTCCAGAGCCCGCTCCAGTGTCTCCAGAGCCCGCTCCAGTGTCTCCAGAGCCCGCTCCAGTGTCTCCAGAGCCCGCTCCAGTGTCTCCAGAGCCCGCTCCAGTATCTCCAGAGCCCGCTCCAGTATCTCCAGAGCCCGATCCCGTCCCTACGGGAATCTTAATTATGTATGAGGGTATGGACCACAAACCTCTGCCAGCCTCACACAAGCCGCCCAGTGATGCGGCCTGGCTTATAGACTTCTGGACAGAGCCAAGTTCTCCAGTCTCCGCCGAGCCAAGTTCTCCAGTCTCCGCCGAGCCAAGTTCTCCAGTCTCCGCCGAGCCAAGTTCTCCAGTCTCCGCCTACGAGCCCTCTGCTCCAGCCGCCGCCTACGAGCCCTCTGCTCCAGCCGCCGCCTACGAGCCCTCTGCTCCAGCCGCCGCCGCCGAGCCTGCCGCTCCAGCCGCCGCCGCCGAGCCTGCCGCTCCAGCCGCCGCCGCCGAGCCTGCCGCTCCAGCCGCCGCCGCCGAGCCTGCCGCTCCAGCCGCCGCCGCCGAGCCTGCCGCTCCAGCCGCCGCCGCCGAGCCCTCTGCTCCAATTATGAACTTTGCAAAGACTATTTTCCCTCCCTGCCTCCCTCTCCCACCTCCATCCATTTGTGTTTACACTGCACCTCCACCTCAAGCCCCCTCGCCCAGATCTCCACCTCGGACCTCTGGGCGATTACCTACACTCTGGCTCCAACCTCCCTCGTCTCCACCATGGCCCATCAGTCCTCCAGCCTCACAAGTCTCCATCCTGCCCCCGTTCACACCTTGGTCCCTCGTCAGCCTGCCCTCCCCTCTGGACTGCACTCCTCCGTCTCCGCTCCGTCCCTCCGTCCCTCGTTTCCAGTTGGCTTCCTCACTCCCCCTGGTGCTCACTTTGTTGTCTGTCGTCTGTGTTCAACTGCGGCCTTCTGGAGCCCCGGCTGCGCTTCGGTCGGCGGAGCCGCTGGTTCCGCCATCTCCCGCCGGTCCTTCAGCGCCGCCTGGGCTCAACTGCTCTATGGCTTCGGCCCCTGACCCTCCATGGCCGCCCACGGCCCCTGACCCTCCATGGCCGCCCATGGCCCCTGACCCGCCATGGCCGCCCACGGCTCCTGACCCGCCATGGCCGCCCACGGCTCCTGACCCGCCATGGCCGCCCACGGCTCCTGACCCGCCATGGCTTTTGAGCCTGCCCTGGAGACCTCCACTCCAGTCTACTCCTCCCCCTGCTCCGGTTTGAGGTCTCCAGGGCGCCCGCCCCCCTCCCGGTTGTTACATCTACGGCGCGAGGACGCGCCTACCGGGAGGGGGAGGTACTGTTACAGATCCCGTGTTCCCCTGGACTCCATTTCCCAAGATCCTCCTGTTCTCCACACCTGCACTCACTTCCCTCGTCAGCTCCTCATCGTCACTCATCACCTGCACCTGGACTCTATTGTCAGCACTCCCCATATATTGCACTCACTCCCTTCACTCCTCGTCCGTTCTCTGTTGTGTTAATGTGTAGTTTGGTGATCTCTGCTTTCTGTCTAATAAATGTATAGTTCGTCTTGTGGAAATCCGTATCTGCCTCATCCCTCTACCAGCTACCGTAACAGTTACAGTCATGGAATCATATTTTCTTTGTACTCAGGACTTCAATAAAAAGTAACTTGATGAGTAGTTATTTTAAGTGAAATGTTAGTTGATTCAGACCGCTCCAATACTGTCTTTTTAGGTGTCAGCCTTTTAGGTTTGATCCAGGAAACAGGCACGACAGTGTGTTGTCATATTTGTCTCGATTTGTTCTTCTTTCAGGATGCCATTATGGTAAGTGGCATACGATCAAAAAATGTTTAACATCTCTTAAATGTTTTTTACAATTTTAAATATTTGTTTAGCTTAAGACAAACTCAGTAAAAACAGTATATTCGTAAATAGAATTAAATAAATGTAACCGTACAAATATTGACTATGAATAAATAAAACAAAACCTAACAACATACACAAATGATGGTTCTAACTCTTTCACAAGCCAGACTGATCCCAGGTAAGTTTACCTCAAATACCTGACTCACAATAATTAGATATCTTGACTTTATCCACACATAAATTTTATGTTACTTGATTTTTTTTTTTTCTTTTTCTGAAACACAGTGTTTTACCAATGCTTCATTTTTTAACATCACCATTCTTTATTTATTTCCTCTGAATTTGTAACAAATTAATTAAAATGTATTTAACAGCATGATATTTCAAGCTGTTGACTGCAGCGGTCATAATTTTTCCATATTTGAATGTGTGTTTTCTACACATTGCATGCTGGGATGCATTCCAGTACCTTCAGACCATTTTTTTTAGTTTCAAATGTCTCAGTATAGGATTTCTCTCACCAACTCCAAATAAAGAAAAAAATGCATATTCTGATCAGGTAACATAAAACCAATACTTTAAAATGGCTGTATGTATGCCATGTGTGTGTTTGTGAAAGTTGATTGGTGGATTTTGGGGTGTTTCAGCTTGTAAACAGACTATGCATTGTTTGATAATTAGATTGCATAGTTCGCTATATTTGTATCCAGAATTACAGAGTTTGAATGTAAAAATACCAATAACATTTACTTTAAAATTACAAAGATGTTACATTGTTACAGATGTTACAGGGATATCACCCTTTAATATAATGAGCCACACGTTTAATTACAGATTATGATCATTCATGTAATTTTACATTAATTTTTAGGCTATGTAATGTAATTTAATAATACTAATATATATATATATATATATTAGTATACAGTAATTCCCCGTATAAAAAGAGAGAATTACTGTAATTTGTCATTAATACTTAAAATAGCAGTCAAGTTGATAAATTACAGATATTGTTTGTAATTTTACATGAATCTGTATGTAATTTAAGAAAACAGAAATCTACTGTAATTTTTTTTTTGCTATTTTCCATAAAATGTGTAAAAAATTACAGTGTATAGAGGTTAAAAACAGATTAAATTGTTTTGAATATAATTTACAATATCATGATCATAAAGTTAAGTGATTCAGCTTTTTATTTCAACTTTGTTGTATACACATTGTGAAGTAGTGTAGATGATAAAATGGCATTACATACATAATTTAATTTTGCACGTTATCAACTTTGCCTTTGATATAAAGTTTCTGGAATCTCATTGTGGTTTAACACATTGAAGTTAGGGTTTTTTGATCACACGCCCCAAAGGGGCATGTTGAAGAAGCCTGCATCAGGCTCAGACAATCAGGAAAGTGACTTTGGCGGTCAATATATCAACCAGACAATGTTACTTCAACTTTTGAATGACGTGATGGTTGCGGTCCACGCTGGTACAGTTGTAAAAAATCTGGTGTACTATCTAGCGCTAGATCCTCCTTTGGTTAGGAAACCCAGATTACTTGCGATAACCAAGATCTGCGTAGAGTTTATCAGGACAGTCGATTGGGGTCTGACCCCTGCTGTGCGGGGTGTACAGGGAGTTGCCATCAGGAAGTCATAAACATAACAGTCACAATGAAACATAAGTAGAGAAGTCTACATATGTCGCCAGTTTATTATTATTTTATCTTATTTAATTGACTTCTTTGTTAACAAAACAAATACAGGGGTTGAACAAAAGAAACCAAAGACACAGCTGAAGCTGATGGGTATAGAAACAAACAATGACATAATCCATAGCCAAAGAAACTTTCCTATGTAAAACTTGTATACTTAAATGTTTATCTTATATAAATGAACGGGTTAAAATGTTTCAAAAACTAAAGCCAATGAAATAAAAAAAAGAGTATGATGACTGTTGCTTTCTTACTTGCTATGGTTAGGATTCTGAACAGGTATTTGTTTGAAAAAATCACTGGTAATCAGACCCAGGTACATCACCTCAAAACTGAATGGAATGTGAATCTTAAGAGATTACTCTTAAGATGTCTTCTAGACATTTGTGTATCTCATACCAATATTGTTTAATAGAAATACAGCCCCAAAAAATGTGGAAATGGTTTGCCTTGTCAACCCCACACTTTCGCCAACAAACAATTGGATCTATACGACTGATACTTGATCTGAGCAGGTGTGGAAAAAAACCTAGCAACACCCTTCCACGCAAACTCTCTCCAGAACAGAGAATATGTAGTTTTCCATTGTGCCTTGCATACTCTTTCCCACTCCTCCACTGAAAGACTCAGGTTGCCTTCCCGCTCCCATCTCTCCTTTATGTATGATGTGTCTATCATCTTAGCTTGTTGTAGCCCACTATAGTTAGATCACATTTTTACAGACATCTAATTGATAGGCTAGAAGAAAAACTTTTAATAACCTATGTTCTACTTTCCTTGATACATCTCCTATAGCATGCTCTGCATAGTGCCGCAATTGGAGATACCTATAAAGGTCTTGGTTCTCTAGCCCATGATTTCCTTTAAGCATATGAAAGCTCTGAAGTTTCCCTTTATTCAAAATGTCCAATAGGCAGTTAAGCCTTTAGTTGTCCAACTTTTAAACCTACCATCTGTTTTGTTGTGGAACAAACTCAGTACCATAGGCACACCAGCGCAGCAATATCATGGAATCTTTCAAATTACATAATTTCACTACTTTTTTCCAAATGTTTAGGGATACATTTAACCAAGGGATATCTATAGTTAATAATATATTTATCAGTCCAACATCTCCCAATGCTACCTGAACTGGAACATCGTGAGATATAACACTTTCTATTTCCTTCCATCTAGATTGGATTACATAAACACACCAAAGGTTTAATTTGGGCAGCATAATAATGATCTCGAAAACAAGGCAGTGCCATTTCCTCCCTTTCCAGATAAATCTTGAAAATAATTTATCCAGTTTACTATTTTCAATCAATCCAGTTATAATATTTTCATCATCACTGTTATAATATTTTCACTTTCACAGGTTACGAGGTAAAAAAATCATAATATCATAATAATGGTCCATAACATGTATGTTATGGTACAGAGACACGGAGGCAGAGGTATAAACAATCCAGGTGAGTTTATTAACAATAAAGCAGAGCACTGGGTTATGGTAAGCAGATAAAGAGTTCTGGAGAGATGAAGGGAATATAATACTGTCCTGATGATGTCTTGCAGATGCAGGTGAAGAGATGAGATGGTTGAAGCTGGCGGAGACACTCACACACACAGGCAGGTAAGCACACAGGGAGAACGGGAGACGAAGGAGATGGAGGAGACGACTGGAGCAGGTAAGTATGGCGTTTGGAGTCCTTAAGGTTAGCATACAAGTGTAGTAGTGCAAACGAGACCGGACAGTGAGTGTGGTGGCTTTGTACTGGTGCTGATTGCGGTGCTGATGAGTCACAGGTGGCGGTGATCAGTATGCTGGGGATTGAGTGCGTGGGTAAGGGAGTGAGGTGGAACCTGACGTGTCTGTGACAGTACCCCCCCTCCCACGGCCCGCTCCTGAGGGCCGCGGACCCCGACGTCGTGGTGGTCTTCCTCTAGGGCGTGGGGCAGGTCTGTCTGGGTGATTGGCGTGGAAGGTCTGTAACAGACTCCCGGAGGGAGTTCTGTGCGTACTCGGCCCAACCCAGGTACTGGTTCCAGGAGTTCTGGTGGCCGTGACAGAAGGTACGCAGGAAGCGGCCTATCTCCTGGATCTTGCGTTCCGTCTGCCCGTTCGACTGAGGATGGTATCCAGATGACAGGCTGACGGTCACACCCAGGAGGGAGAAGAAGGCTTTCCAGACGTGGGAGACGAACTGGGGTCCTCTGTCGGAGACTATATCTTCAGGTATTCCATAATGACGAAAAACATGATTAAACATCAACTCAGCAGTCGCCATGGCGGTAGGTAGACCCTCCAGGGGTATCAGGCGGCAGGACTTTGAGAAGCGGTCTACCACCACCAGGATGCAGGTGTTACCGTCAGACTCAGGGAGATCTGTGACGAAGTCCACTCCCAGGTGTGACCAGGGTCTCTCAGGAACGGGCAGAGGTAGGAGCTTGCCGGTGGGAAGATGGCGTGGGCTCTTAGAGATGGCGCACTCCCTGCAGCCCTGCACGTACCTTCTGACATCGTTGGCCATGTTGGGCCACCAGAAGCGTTGTTTGAGCAACGAGAGGGTCTCATTGACCCCCGGGTGACCAGTGCCAAGTGAAGAGTGGGTATTGTGCAGAAGTGGAGTTCGACGTGCCCGTGTGACGTATTGCAAGCCTTGGGGGCAACCCGGCGGAGTGCGTGTGGAGGCATTGGAGGAGGGTATGGTTTCTTCGGACCACTGGATGGGATTCACGAAGATGGACTCCGGCAGGATTGTTTCAGGATCTTCAGGCTTTTCCTCCGGGGAATGGAGGCGAGACAGAGCGTCAGCTTTGGTATTTTTTGAACCAGGGCGGTAGGAGATAGAGAAATTGAACCTTGAGAAAAACATGGCCCAGCGAGCTTGGCGAGGGTTGAGTCTTTGGCAGCCTTTAGATATTCAAGGTTTTTATGATCAGTGAGAACTTGGAATGGATGAGTAGCCCCCTCCAACCAATGCCTCCACTCCTCGAGGGCAAGCTTGACGGCCAGGAGTTCGCGGTCACCGATGTCGTAATTGACCTCCGCCGGGTTGAGCTTGCGGGAGAAGAAGGCGCATGGATGGAGTCTACTTGGTGTCCCCTGCTGCTGTGATAGTACAGCTCCCACTCCGGTGGTGGAGGCGTCCACTTCCACGATGAATGGGAGCTCTGGATTAGGGTGGACGAGGAGGGGAGCGGTGGTGAAGGCTCTTTTAAGGGTTTCGAAGGCGTTGGTGGCTTGTTGGGACCAGGACAGAGACTTGGGCTGGTTACGGAGTAGGTTGGTTAATGGACTGACGATGGTGCTGTAGTTCTTGATAAACCGGCGGTAGAAGTTGGAGAAACCTAGGAAGCGTTGGAGTTCTTTGATTGAAGATGGAGTGGGCCAGGACTGAATGGCGGAGACCTTCCCCTCGTCCATCCGGATGCCACTGTGATCTATTACGTACCCCAGGAATTGGACAGAGGGCTGGTGAAAGGAGCACTTTTCAGCTTTGAGGAAGAGGTGGAATTGCCGTAGGCGTTGGAGGACCTCCGCAACGTGGTGGCGATGTTCGGCCAAGCTCCGGGAGTAGATGAGGATGTCGTCAATATACACCAGCACGAACTTGTGGAGAAACTCCCGGAGCACCTCATGTATGAAATCCTGGAATACGGAGGGGGCGTTGACCAGGCCATACGGCATGACGAGATATTCGTAGTGTCCGGTGGGCGTGACAAAGGCGGTCTTCCACTCGTCCCCCTCGCGTATCCGGATGAGGTTGTACGCGCTGCGGAGGTCCAGCTTAGTGAACACAGTGGCACCACGGAGATGTTCCAGGGCCGCTGGGACGAGGGGAAGCGGGTAGTGGAATTTGACTGTGATCTTGTTGAGGGCACGGTAATCAACGCAGGGCCTCAAGCCTCCGTCCTTCTTCGCCACAAAAAAGAAGCTTGAAGCAGCAGGGGAAGTAGACGGGCGGATGTAACCTTGGTTGAGGGCCTCTTTGATGTATTCCTCCATGGCCTTCTCCTCCGGTATTGACAGGGGGTAAATGCGTCCCCTGGGCACTGGTTCACCCGGTAGCAGATCAATGGCACAGTCCCATGGCCGGTGTGGAGGAAGCTTGGAGGCGCGTTGCGGGCAGAAAACGTCACTGAAGGGGGCGTAGTCCGGGGGAACATCCACGGAGCGTTTCTCGACAGGGCTTTCGATAGAGGTTGCGTTCATGGAGAGAGACTTGGAGAATGGAGATTTTGGAACAGGAAGCGCTGGGAAGCAATCTGGAAAGCAGTGGTCGCCCCACTTCAGGACTTCGCCCGTGCGCAGATGAGGTGGGAGAGATGGTGGGATTGTGTTGTTCCAGCCACGGACGCCCTAGAACCACGTCAGCGGTGGATTCCTCCAGAACCAGCAGATGTATCTTTTCTGAATGTAGAATACCAACGCAGAGTTGAAGTGGTCCCACACAATGACGGATGTTCTTACGGCTCAGGGGTTTGCCCTTGATGGAGTGGATCTGATAGTTAACCGGAGACGGGGAGATCTTGAGCTTGAGTTGTCGACAGAGGGCGCCTGAGATGAAATTTCCTGCTGACCCTGAGTCGAGGAGCGCCACCACTGGAACAGAGGTATTTGCAGCAGTAAGGATTACAATTGTCGTGAGTGGTTTCATTTTTTGAATGGAGGGGAAAATAGCACTCACCACTGGCCGAGGAGGACGGGTTGGACATGTGGAGAGAACATGTCCCGGAGATCCACAATATAAGCATAGGTTCAGGGTCAGCCTTCTTTGTCTTTCATTGGAAGTTAGACGTGAATGGTCGATTTGCATTGGTTCGGTGGCTGGTTCTGGGGAGCTGACGGGTTCAGACCGGCGGAGGAGGTTGGTGGCAGGTGACTGGCCCTGGTGCTCGAGGAGACACGACTGCATACGAGAACCTACGCGGATGGCTAGTTGGATGAAGCGTTCAAGTCCCATTGAGTCCTCGTATGCAGCGAGATGCAGCTGCACGTTGGGTTCCAATCCTTGACGGAAAGAAGTGATGAGGGCTTGTTCATTCCATTCGCTGGTGGCGGCTAGCGTTCGGAACTGCAAGGCATAATCATTCACAGAGAGATTTCTTTGCTTTAGATTGTAGAGTTTCTCACCAGTGGAAGAATCCTTCAGAGGTTTCCCGAAGACCTCACGGAAGTGAGAGACGAACGCCGAATATGATTGTACAACAGGGCCTTTCTGAGTCCACAGGGAATCTGCCCATTGCAGGGCCTTACCTTGCAGTTGCGAAATGATGAACGCAATTTTTGCCGTGTCGGAAGTGTAGAGGTGCGGCTGCATCTCCAGGACCAGTTCACATTGGAGAAGGAATCCGCTGCATTCCTCCGCCGATCCTGAGTAGGGCGCCGGTTTGGCCATGGGACTGGCGGTGAATGCTGGAGAAGGAGTGGTGACAGAAGGTGCGGAAGCTGTAGCGGGGGATATTGATGGTGAGGATGGCTGTGGTGTGAGTGCTCGGCGCAGTGCGTCCACGAGCTCTTGAAATGGGTCGTTGGTGCTCATGCTGTGAAGTTGTTATGGTCCGGTCTTCTGTTATGGTACAGAGACACGGAGGCAGAGGTATAAACAATCCAGGTGAGTTTATTAACAATAAAGCAGAGCACTGGGTTATGGTAAGCAGATAAAGAGTTCTGGAGAGATGAAGGGAATATAATACTGTCCTGATGATGTCTTGCAGATGCAGGTGAAGAGATGAGATGGTTGAAGCTGGCGGAGACACTCACACACACAGGCAGGTAAGCACACAGGGAGAACGGGAGACGAAAGAGATGGAGGAGATGGAGGAGATGGAGGAGATGGAGGAGATGGAGGAGATGGAGGAGATGGAGGAGATGGAGGAGATGGAGGAGATGGAGGAGATGGAGGAGATGGAGGAGATGGAGGAGATGGAGGAGATGGAGGAGACGACTGGAGCAGGTAAGTATGGCGTTTGGAGTCCTTAAGGTTAGCATACAAGTGTAGTAGTGCAAACGAGACCGGACAGTGAGTGTGTGTGAGTGTGGTGGCTTTGTACTGGTGCTGATTGCGGTGCTGATGAGTCACAGGTGGCGGTGATCAGTATGCTGGGGATTGAGTGCGTGGGTAAGGGAGTGAGGTGGAACCTGACGTGTCTGTGACAATGTAGAAATAGGTTGGAATTTAATCTGTTTTTAACCTCTATACACTGTAATTTTTTACACATTTTATGGAAAATAGCAAAAAAAATTTACAGTAGATTTCTGTTTTCTTAAATTACATACAGATTCATGTAAAATTACAAACAATATCTGTAATTTATCAACTTGACTGCTATTTTAAGTATTAATGACAAATTACAGTAATATACGGGGAATTACTGTGTGTGTATTATATATATATATATATATATTAGTATTATTAAATTACATTACATAGCCTAAAAATTAATGTAAAATTACATGAATGATCATAATCTGTAATTAAACGTGTGGCTCATTATATTAAAGGGTGATATCCCTGTAACATCTGTAACAATGTAACATCTTTGTAATTTTAAAGTAAATGTTATTGGTATTTTTACATTCAAACTCTGTAATTCTGGATACAAATATAGCGAACTATGCAATCTAATTATCAAACAATGCATAGTCTGTTTACAAGCTGAAACACCCCAAAATCCACCAATCAACTTTCACAAACACACACATGGCATACATACAGCCATTTTAAAGTATTGGTTTTATGTTACCTGATCAGAATATGCATTTTTTTCTTTATTTGGAGTTGGTGAGAGAAATCCTATACTGAGACATTTGAAACTAAAAAAAATGGTCTGAAGGTACTGGAATGCATCCCAGCATGCAATGTGTAGAAAACACACATTCAAATATGGAAAAATTATAACCACTGCAGTCAACAGCTTGAAGTATCATGCTGTTAAATACATTTTAATTAATTTGTTACAAATTCAGAGGAAATAAAGAATGGTGATGTTAAAAAATGAAGCATTGGTAAAACACTGTGTTTCAGAAAAAAAAAAAAAAAAAAAAATCAAGTAACATAAAATTTATGTGTGGATAAAGTCAAGATATCTAATTATTGTGAGTCAGGTATTTGAGGTAAACTTACCTGGGATCAGTCTGGCTTGTGAAAGAGTTAGAACCATCATTTGTGTATGTTGTTAGGTTTTGTTTTATTTATTCATAGTCAATATTTGTACGGTTACATTTATTTAATTCTATTTACGAATATACTGTTTTTACTGAGTTTGTCTTAAGCTAAACAAATATTTAAAATTGTAAAAAACATTTAAGAGATGTTAAACATTTTTTGATCGTATGCCACTTACCATAATGGCATCCTGAAAGAAGAACAAATCGAGACAAATATGACAACACACTGTCGTGCCTGTTTCCTGGATCAAACCTAAAAGGCTGACACCTAAAAAGACAGTATTGGAGCGGTCTGAATCAACTAACGTTTCACTTAAAATAACTACTCATCAAGTTACTTTTTATTGAAGTCCTGAGTACAAAGAAAATATGATTCCATGACTGTAACATGCTGTAACTAAGTGTAATAGATAGACTTGTTTTAAGCTCTCAATAGTTGTAAATGTTACACAAAAAACAGCAAGACTCACTTTTCATGTTGATGCATTATGTGATTTGTGACCGCTTCATACGCAGACCAGAAAAGATGACCTAAAAGAACATTACAGTTTTAGTTTCAACACTCTTGTGTAGTAGGAGCATCATTATTCCCTGCGAGTATGTTTGAACTGTACATAAACTAACAAAAATTGGAAGATAGGATTTCTATATATATGTTTTCATTCTAGCTAAATGTCTCTTATATGTGGTCGTAGTTGTTACGGCTGGTGGTGTAGAGATGAGGCAGATAACAGATTTCCACAAACATATAAGACTTTAATATAAACAAAGGCAGCGTACACCAAACTAGCGTCTAACATACAACGAGAACGGAGTGAATGGGAACACAGGGTATAAATACAGATGACTAACAAAGGAGGCTAAACAAGGTGATGGGATGATAAACAAGACACAGGTGAATCAAATGAACTAATCAACAGAACAGGGAAACTAGGTCACAGGGGAAGACAAACATGGGGCTCTGTAACAGTTCGCCCCCTCCCGAATAGGCGCGTCCTCGCGCCGTAAGAGTCCAGAGGAAGGAGGGAGGGGGTTCTGGAGGAGGGCGGAGTACCAACAAAACAAAAGAAAAGAGTCCATAGAACATAACAATGACAGTCCAAGGGGGAGTGGAGGGTGGGAGGAGCCAGGGGGTAGCCAGGAGCAGCAGGAGCCAGATGTTACCCCAGAAGCCAGCCAGGACGAGGCCCCAGGGTAGAGTCGCAGGTGAGAGCCATGGTGGAGTCGGCTTGGGGGCAGACGACACCCTGGGGACGACCAACGGAGATGCAGCTGGAGACCTGGGTGTAACTGTAGAGCCGACGAGCCCACGCGCAGCCGATGGTCCTGGAGACCGAGGAGGAGCCATGGCGACGAGCGTCCGAGGAGGAGACGGACCTCCAGAGGGCAGAGGCTGAGCCGGTGGGACCGAGGATGTAGGCGGAGCTGGAGGGAAGGAGGAGCCAGACAGAGCCGTAGATGCAGGCAGGTGGATGACTGACCAAGGCGGAGCCGGAAAGACGAGGGAGCCCGGAGATGCCGTATGGCCGATGGTATCCGGTGGAGCCGAGGGAGGGAGGAGCCAGGGTGACGCCGAAGTGTCGACAGGCCGAGGTGGAGCAGGGGGCGTGGAGGCTGGAAGTGGAGGCAGGGGATCTTCTTGAATGGATGGAGTGGAGGGCCTGAAGATGCTTGACATCCCCACCTGGCATGTGGGAGATGTCAAGTGGCTGAAGGGCAGAAATGATGGTGGGGCTGAGGAACTGGCTGTGAGACTGGGTGACGGAGGAGGCGGGAGAGGGAGGCTGGGTGGGCAGACAGGGAACTCAGGAGACGGAGATCTGGAGAACACTGGAGATTGGTCCTCTGGAGGCTCAGGAGAATCATTAAAAACAGGAGAATCAGGGGAATGGGAAGTCACCTCTCCGAAAAAATCAATTAAATTAGCTGTAAAAATGTCTTTCAGTTCCTCAGCATATTTGCCAGTATCAGTCATAGTTTTCGTCATGGTGGTGTTGTGGGTGGAGCTTTTCTCCCAGCCCTCGAGCTCCACAAGCACTCCCACGACGTCAGATGATGTTACCGGCTCACGCACCTGGTCAGAACCTTGCTGTGAGGTTGGCTCCGGGGCGATGGTACGGTCCGATCCTTTCCTCGGTCCTGGCTCATCCATCGCGGTGGGCTGGCCTCCTCGGTCTGCGGTGGGCTCGTGAAACATCTCCGTTGTGACGTTCGTCGATGTTGACTGACTGGCTTCTGGCAGTGGAGTGGGGCTGGCGGCGAAGTCATCCTCCGCGGGGCAGATGGTAAACGGAGAGTTGTTGTTTACCAGCACCCACTCCACGAGTGCGGCGAAGTCCTTCTGAGGACCGCTCCCTGGGAGGCGTGCCCGGGACCGCTCACTAAGGCTGGAGATGTAGAACACGCAGAGCGAGCGGTCTGGATAGTGTGTGAGGCACGCCAACTCCAAAAAATCCAGGGTGTGTGATTCCAGGGAGCGGTCCCTCTGCTCCAGGCACAAAAGGGCAACAGCAGGGTCCATGGTGACGGAGAAAGGGGAAAAAACAAACAAAAAGAAAATCGCCGCAAAAACTGTATGGGTCCGTTCTTCTGTTACGGCTGGTGGTGTAGAGATGAGGCAGATCAAGATTTCCACAAACATATAAGACTTTAATATAAACAAAGGCAGCGTACACCAAACTAGCGTCTAACATACAACGAGAACGGAAAAGGAGTGAATGGGAACACAGGGTATAAATACAGATGACTAACAAAGGAGGCTAAACAAGGTGATGGGATGATAAACAAGACACAGGTGAATCAAATGAACTAATCAACAGAACAGGGAAACTAGGTCACAGGGGAAGACAAACATGGGGCTCTGTAACAGTAGTAAATTGTGTACATATAATACCTGTATGAAGATTGTCTGAATTTCATCTACAGCTTTCACAAGGGCTTGCAATGTTATACTTCTTAAATGAGCTTGCATTGCAACAGCGTGGCATAGACTCTAACAGCATGATGTCACTGTTTTCTTAGTTACTAGGCCTCTTGAATTTAGATGTGAAAATTGATTGCCCTCGTTATTCCTACAAAGATCACGGTTGAGATTTATCTATAGCTTTACTACAGTGTGTAGCTTTGATTACCGTCATCAAACTTTAATGAATGCATAGCTTTTAGTGCTACGGTTAGATTATGTCTTAGTTATAATCGTTTCAAGTGCAAACAACCAGACTTAGTTTTGGTACCGATGCTTCATGCAATCCCACATCGAATAGATGGATAATTACACTACAAGAACTATCAATTTACTTTCTTAGTAACTAGACCCTTGAATTCGCATTTGAGTTTTGTACTCAGATAATTCCTACAAAGGACGTTTGACTTTTATCTGTAGGGAAAAAGGAAAGCCAAGCTATATTCAATATCTATTTTTTGAGTAATAGACAGCCAATGCAATTCTTAAATGTCATGTTGGATGCTAAAATCTGGATTCTTATCTAAATCATTACTAAAACTTTTTTAAAATGGCGTGAGCACTTGATACTAGAGTACAAATATTGTATAATACATGTTGGAAGTGTGTATAATTCATGTTCACAAGTGAAAATGATATTTTTTAAAGTTTCAGGCATGTTACAATCATGCAATACAAGGATCCAAGTGAAGCTTCATATTAAACAAAGAAAAAAATATAAGACCTATTCTAATACCAAGGGGGAAAGTAAGTTTTGCCTAATAGTTTGTGAAAAGAAAAAATAGTCTGGTTATGTTGTATTTTTAAAATCACCATTTTTCCTTGTGTCAAACGTATTTGGTAGCATGATTCTTTTGTTTCATCATGTATTACTCTAACTTCTTATTTATCAGGCTGATAAAAGTAGCTAGAGCCAAGAAACGTACATTTTTATAAAACAAAAAGAAACAATTAATGGCCTTGTGTCAGAACACACGGTATTGTCACGATCATAGCCTGCTCCTGTCAGTTCCCGGACTACACTTCCCACAATCCTCCCTGTCTGTCACATGTTCACGTCACACCAATCACCTGTTGCCACATCCACCCTAGCACACCACACTAATCACCACACCCAGCTGCAGCTCATAACCAGGACTATAAAGGACTGTCACACACACCACTTCACCGCGAAGTCTTGATCTTACCCCGGCTGTCATTTCTGAGCGTTATTACCCTGTTGGATTACCTGTTACTGTCTTTGTTTGCCTAACGTTTCCTGACCCTTTGCTGCCTGCCCATCGACCCTGTGCCTGCTCTCTGGACTGTGAACCTTGCTTGTTGCCCTGACCCTCTGCCTGTCTCTGACCACGTTTCTGCCTGCTCTACATTGCTGTGTTTGCTGATGCTGACCCCTGCCTGTACGACGACGATTACTTTTAATAAAGCTTGCAAAATGGATCCCATGTCGAGTGTTGAATCATTACAGAAGACTTCGCCACTACCACGATCCAGCAGCTTTCCCGGAGTTCAGTTGTACGGTATGGACATTGATCAGTTGTTATTGTGGAGTACGCAGGGCACGCGATCGTTAGAGGATTATGTGCAGGAATATCTGGACATTGCTTACCTCTCTGATCTTCCGGACTGTGCACTGATTGACTTCTTCTGTGACGGCGTCAACCAACCTCTCCAAAATCAACTAAGACCAGAGGGACCGCGTTCGTCACTCAGCAGCTTTATGGACCATGCATTGTTGACTGTTGGCTCTCTGTTTACTGTGGGTGTCGCGGAGGAATGCGACACCATGGTGAACCCCGTAATGGCCGCCGCGCCAAACACACACAAAATGGCGGCTACCATCACAACAGCAACAGTTCATGTCTCCGCTGATCGCCCAGAGTCACGTCACGTCTCTAGATCAGTCAGGGAGCGGAGAGGGTTACGTTCCAGTGTGGCTGATCCACCGCTGTCTTCAGCACGAGCGGCTTGCATTCCAAAGCATTCACCGGCCGTCTCGCTCTCAAGCCCGGTGGCCGCTTCGCTCTCAAGCCCGGTGGCCGCGTCGCTCTCAGGTTCGTCTGTTTCAGCGCTCTCAAGTTAGTCTATTGCAACGCTCTCAAGTTCGCCGGTTGCAACGCTCTCAAGTTCGCCAGTTGCAACGCTCTCAAGTTCGCCGGTTGCTATGGATTCAAGTGCCTTGGACGCGATGGACAAGATGGCTGCGTTACCAGTGCCCACGGGCAAGATGGCCGCTCCAGCCAGTGAGGCTGCTCCAGCCAGTGAGCCCGCTCCAGAGCCCGATCCAGCCAGTGAGTCCGCTCCAGCCAGTGAGTCCGCTCCAGCCAGTGAGTCCGCTCCAGCCAGTGAACCCGCTCCAGAGCCCGATCCAGCCAGTGAGTCCGCTCCAGCCAGTGAGTCCGCTCCAGCCAGTGAACCCGCTCCAGAGCCCGATCCAGCCAGTGAGTCTGCTCCAGCACAGCCTGCTCTCCTGGTCTGTCCTGTCTTGGCCCAGAGGGTCGTGCTCACTTTCTATGTCTTGGCTGTCCTGCGTGCGTTGAGGAACTCGAGCTCTATGGACTTTGTAACAGTCTGCCAGCCCAAGCCGTCTGCTGTCGTCCCAGACCAGCTCGAGCAGCCCGCTGTCGTCCCAGAGCCGCCCGCTGTCGTGCCAGAGCAGCCCGAGCCGTCCGCTGTCGTGCCAGAGCAGCCCGAGTCGCCAGCTGTCGTCCCAGAGCAGCCCCAGCCTGAGCCTGCTGCCATCACTGAGCTGTCCGCTCTCCTTGATACGGCCACGGAGGCTGTCACCGAGCTGTCCGCTCTCCCTGATATGACCACTGAACACCCTTGGTCAGCCCTGCCGCCGCCGGCCAGGCCGCCTGCACTGCCGCTGCCGCCGCCCAAGCGTTCTGCCCTGCTGGTGCCATCCAGGCCTTCGGTCCACGAACCTGTTATGGACCCTGCTGAAATCCCCAAGAAATTTTTGGGGGGGGCAGTATACCTGAGGGTGGGGAGCTTGTGGGTGGGGACCCTGCTCAACCATGGCCATTAAGGGCCACTGAACTGTTATGGCCATCTCTGCACTGCGAATTATTATGGCCTTTAATGGACTCTGACCCGCTGGGGTCACCTATAGACCCTGTTCTGCCGTGGCTGCCCGAGCCATCTGATCTGCTGTGGCTGCCCAAGCCACCTGACCCGCCGTGGCTGCCCAAGCCGCCTGACCCGCCGTGGCTGCCCAAGCCGCCTGACCCGCCGTGGCTGCCCAAGCCGCCTGACCCGCCGTGGCTGCCCAAGCCGCCTGACCCGCCGTGCTGCCCAAGCCACCTGACCCGCCGTTGCTGCCCAAGCCGCCTGACCCGCCGTGGCTGCCCATCGACCCTGTGCCTGCTCTCTGGACTGTGAACCTTGCTTGTTGCCCTGACCCTCTGCCTGTCTCTGACCACGTTTCTGCCTGCTCTACATTGCTGTGTTTGCTGATGCTGACCCCTGCCTGTACGACGACGATTACTTTTAATAAAGCTTGCAAAATGGATCCCATGTCGAGTGTTGAATCATTACAGGTATGAAGATACATTTGCTTCTAATTTTTATTCAAACTTTAAAGCAAGATTATCATTTTGAAAAAGTGTAATACAGTATTTGATTTTGGGGTAAAACTATCTTACATAGTAATGTGTTTTCACCCATTGTCCTGAACCTTTGGCTATCCTTAATGGTTTCATTGTGTGAGAAACTGATTTGGAGCAAGGTAATATCTATTTGTTAAAAACATTGCAGCAAACATATGTCAACATTATTCTTTTGGTTTACCATAGTTTTACCTTATATGTACTAGGAATTGAAACTTTATTGAAATAAAAAAAAAGAAAAAAAGAAAGTAAAATTATATAAATCTATGAGACATACCTCACCTTAAATGTAAAGTTTTTTAAACGCAAACATATTTAACAGCGAAGATATTTAATGCGGACATGCCAGGTAGGTGTTACAACAGAGACACCGGAAGCAGAGATAAAAGCAGTTGGGCAGTTTATTGTGACAATCAGCAGAGCAAACAGGTAAGGGAATATAGATATGGAAGGTCTTGGAGATGAATAAGAGGTAATACTGTCCTTTTCTTTGTGATGCAGGTGATGGTGGAAGGAGACGCTGGAGATGGCAGACAGGAACACTCACACACACAGGCAGGTAGGAACACGAGGAGTACTGGAGACAATGGAGACGAAGGAGATGATGTAGACAGGTAAGTATCGTTTTGAGAGTCCTTGAGGTAAGTGAACAACGGGGTGTATCACGAACAAGACCGGACAAAGTGTGTGTGCGAGTGTGGGGTTCATATAGTGTGACTGATGACTGTGGTGATGAGCTTCAGGTGGCGGTGATTAGAATTCCGGTGATTGAGTGCGCGGGTAAGGGAGTGAGGTGGAACCTGACGTGTCTGTGACAGTAGGGGATTTGGCCTAATCTTTGGTTTTTAAGCACAATTAAATATTCTCAAGAGATCCATTGTCCCCTGGAAGTCACGTCTTCTGAAAGACCTCACATGTGCGGATTCACTTGAAAAATTATGTTTTACCTTGTAAGGTCTTTAACACCCTGCAAAATCGTTGTAAGTCAAAGGGCATTGTCATCAGTGCTCCCTAAAGTCTGTTCAGGCCAACAGACAACAGTTACATCAACATATGGCAACGTTTGAAAATACTCATTGTATTTTTGAGTAGATAACCAATAGTATATTTTTAGTAAAGGGTATGTTTCCACATTGATAAAGACCAGTTAAGCACCTACAAGAAAAGTAAAACCATATACAACTTATAAGTGCAATACTAGATACTGCAGAATGTCAGATGTTGAGTTCAGGCACACCATAATAGTATGACAACATATGACCACTTTTTATTTGATTTTTAATGTAATATCATACTTTGAATTAAGACGAGTAAAATTAAATATTCACTCTAGACAATTTTTTTTCAGGGGGAACAGCACAGAGGAACATCTGGTCTCTCTCTCCCTCTCTCTGAAAATGCGGTATTTTCTTAAAGATACAACTTAAACTAAAGAGCAATGTTGCGTCATCGTTTCAGGTGACGGGAGTTTTGAGGCATCAAACACACAGACACCTTCACGTTTGGATTTTTAAAAATTTATTATTATTATTATGACAAACTATATCAATATGTTTCATCGCATTGGTGGGTATTTGCCAGATGGAAATTCTGCTTAAATCTTTGAGAAATAAGATCAAATAAAACTAAGTAGAGGTTTTTGATGTAAAATTTTAAAGTTTTTCTTTCTTTTTTTTTATTTTTTATGAACAAATGCCTTTTAATAAAGATAATACTTTAGGTTAAATTTAAGTAAAATAATTTCTACTATTGGACATCAGATGTTATCCTGATACAGTAGTCTTTAGAAGATATGATTTTAATAAAACTTTATAGATTGGATTTAAACAACCATATCATTTTAAAATATCTAGATTATGCTTTGTAATAAATTTAGTACAAAAAAATGTGCTCTGGAATGCAGACTAATGCTGTGACACAGAGGCTCATCTGTCTGCTTCCTCCTGTCTCTGTGAGGACTGAAGGATTTGTTTCACACTGGAATTTATCCCTAGGAGTGTTTTGTTTATGATACAACTTAAACTATTTTTTTTTTTTTTTTTTTTATCATTGCATAAAGAACAACTTCAGCTCTCTGAAAATGTAAGGTGTTTTCATATTTATTTTATTTTATTTTATTTTATTTTATTTTATTTTATTTTATTTTATTTTATTTTATTTTATTTATTTATTTTATAAAATGTTTAAATAAATGTTAGTAACATATTTGGCTTATATATTTGATTTATAATCATTTCCTTTAAAATAGAAATAAACATGTGTACATGTGTGTGGTTCTGGTATTCCCTAATATTGTGTGGACAAAATGTGACCCAAAAGTGTAGTAATAACACAAATTGTTGGCCCCCGAGCAAAATTTGACCCATGATAAAAACAGCTTATAAATTATTTTAAATCAATTTTATTTGTTTATTTTCTTTGTTTTTCTATTTATTTATTTATTAATGTGGGGCTTTTTTGTAGTTTGTTTGTTTGTTTGTTTTTGTGTGTGTACAGACTAGAATATACAATTATACTACAATAATCATTGTCTATGGAAAGCCCCATAAAACATGGAAGTGTCCACAGACCCCCACAGCCTGAATACTGTGACAGTCTCACATTTCACACCTTGCTGTGAGAAGTGAATAGAAAACGGGTTTCAGCCTGATTTCCCAGGGAAGAGTGTATGGATATAACAGCAACATGTACCATTGAATGAACTCATACTTTGAGTTACATTCATGCATAATCACTTGTGTCATAGATAATCAAACACTGATTGGAACCCAATACAGAAATAAGATATAAAAGTTTATGGTTGAAATATTTTTATCTATTAAAATACACACGTGTTGGAAAAAAATTCCTCTTCTCTGAACCAGTTTCACCAAGTTGTGAGAAGAGCTGCACTTTAAGAGCTTTAAACTTTAAGCATTTTATTATTATTATTATTTTAAACATTTCCTTGACTCAATAGAACTCATGCGGTCATGCAAGTCTCTTTTCTCCATGAGAAAAATGTAAGAAGGTTTTATACACTCAGGTAAAAACTTTTACATTGTTTTATTTCATTTGTGATCAAGTAGTTTATTTTAAATCAATTTACAGATCATTGATTTTACTCTCTCTCTCTGTTTCTCCTCTTGTGAGACAGAGACTGACTGTCTAGCTCTACACTAATAATAATGGTTATTGTTTGTCATATTATGATCATCCTGCTTATAATTTATCCATTTTTCACACATGTGGTCAACAGATCAGTCGGGTTAGAGAGAGTTCAAATAACAACTATATAAATACAACCTGACAGTTCAATATCAATCATTCTGCAAAACCAACCCCCATAGGAATATTCATACCGGACACGATAAAAATGATTTATTATGACAGGTGCCATAAATCATTTTGACACAGTAGCCTCCCTATATCTCTCTAGTGTGTGTGCACGCTTCGGGTGTATGGGGTCAGAAAAAGCGCAGTGCACGAATGACATGTTTAACTGGCAGGGCTTTAAAGCACATGCAAATAAAGAACTTTTGTGATTGCGAATAAGTGCAATGTCCCGTGAGTAACTCTACCGCTGTGTTAACATGTGATGTGAATGTGTCGAGGTCGAGTTGTACGGATGGAGGCACCAGAACTGCAACTGATAGAATGTGCTTCAAAGGCAGATAGTGGAGACAAGTCACACGACATTGGTGTTTGTCAAAAAAACTGTAGGAAAGTTAATTCTGGATTTTTACACGGGTGATGATGATGAGAGAAAAACACTGACATTCTGAATTCAAACGGCAATAAAATCAATCGACTCGTCCCTGTAAATGTTGAAAACACCTTACGTTTTCATGAGAAACAATTACCATCCATCCGAATAGGGCTTAACTCGTTATAAGAATAATAACTTGATGCAGCTGCTATCTCACCTTCTTCAACGTGTAAAGCATGATCGGCGACGGTGTCGGTGGGTGAAGATAATTGTAAGCTGCCGCTGCACGCGGAGTCTTCCACTGGCACGGATGTTTTATGTGAACCGAAGCAGTTAGTTTTGGTATTTTTGCTATAAGATTAGCATCCCTTTTCTCGCTTTCAAGCTTATTTTTCCGTTTTTGCGCACCACTATCACTTTTTTTTAATCATTTTTTTGAACACCTCAAAAAAAGCAAAAAAGGCCAATTTTCTAGTCTACGCATGTAGAGCGAGGCTGAAAAAGCCTTTTTCAGCCTTTTTCAGCCTCGCTGGTGTTCAAAAAATGATTTAGCATAAATGATAGCATAACACAAAGAGGCGTTTCCCGATGTCATGGCACGAATTGTAAAGTGATTTTGATTGGACGATGATTTATCAGTCACGCACATTTTCCAATCATTTTTTCATTTTTTCTATGTTATTTTATTAGACACAAATCAACTACCTATGACTTGTCAATCTCATTTCCTCCAGCCAATCACGGGCCCCCTCTACCCGCGGGCCCTGGGGCTTCAGCCCCACCTAGCCCTTATGTTAATCCGGCCCTGGATATAACACATAACATGTGCTTTGCAAGTTCTCCCGTTTTGCAGTGAAGAAATGAGACGACAGGTGTTTGTTGCAATGCGTTGCATACAGAAATTAACTCTTTCCTTTTTGCATTGTAGAAAAAAACCCAAATACAACATAAATTGTTGTTTTGCAGTGCATCAAGAACTGTTTAATTGCATTGCTTACAATAGTTAACTTATTAATCAAGAACTTGTAAGTTTGCTTGCATTCTGTACAAGGAATAGCGTATTCCTCAGGTATTGAAGAGAAAACATGTGCAGTGCAGAAACTTGATCCATAGTGCAATGAAGAGATAACACATGGACAGGTGCTTGTTGAACTGCATTGCATACAAGAACAAACTCTTTTCCTTCGTTCATATTGAAGAGAAAACAAAACAAAACACATATGCTGTTATAATAACTATCTCTTTCAAGTGCATTACATACAATAATTAACTTATTTTTTGTTGTGCATAGAAGAAATTTATAGAACATGCTGTTTGCATTGCAAACAGCTAACACTGCTTCATGCATTGAAGTTAACTATTACGCTGTGCATAGAAGAAATTAATACAACTTATGTGCATTACATGCATTACATGAAAGATATTCTTAATGCATTCAAGATATAACACATAACTCGTTGTGTTGCTATGATTTCACTAACATATGCATTGCATTTCAGTAAGTTATTCCGTTTCGCTGCGAAGAGAGAACACTGCAGGTGCAAACTATTCTACTACTCTTTCCTTTGTGCATTGAAAAGAAAACAAATCAGATATGCTGGTGCATTGCAATGCATCCAGAACTGTTTCCCTGTGCATTGCATTACGCTGTGCATAGAATTAAAAAAAAGAAAAGAAACATAGGTACTGTTGCTGTGAATCATGTAAGATATGCACTGTTTCCTTGCATCCTATACAAGAACTAGCGTATTCCTCATGCATAGAAGAGATAACAAATAACGTGTATTGCATATTGTACTTGATCGGTTGTGCAGTGAAGCTATAACACATGAAAGGTGCTTGTCACACTGAATTGCATACACATAACATGTGCATTGCATTGCAGTAAGTTATTCCATTTCGCTGCGAAGAGAGAACAATACAAGTGTTTGTTGCACTGTGTTGCATGGAAAAACTAACTCTTTCCTTTGTGCATTGAAGAAAAAACAAATAACATATGTTGGTTGTTTTGCAATGCATCAAGAACTGTTTAATTGTCAACTTATTACGATGTGCATAGAAGAAATTAATATAACATTATGTGCTGTTGCATTGCAACATGTAAGCTATTCACTGTTTGCTTTGCATCCTATACAAGAACTAACGTATTGCTCATGCATTGAAGAGATAACACGTAACTCGTTGTGTTGCGATTTATTAACTAACTCATCATAGAAGAGATAACAAATAACATGTATTGCATTGCAGTAACTTGATCAGTTGTGTGCAGTGAAGCTATAACACATGAAAGGTACTTGTTGCACTGCATTGCATACACATAACATGTGCATTGCATTGCAGTAAGTTAGTCCGTTTTGCAGGTAAGAAACTGCAAACACGTGTGGAACACACTTGTCCTGTCGGTGGCACTAGTAGATTTGAAATGCATATAAGTGTACCAAGAGAGTGGAGATGAGTTAGTCTGAGTAAAAAGCATGTTCATAAGTTGTTCTACTGCGTTGCATACATGAACTCTTTCCTTTTGCATTAAACAGAAAACAAACAACATATGCTGTTGTATATTGCAATGCATCAAGAACAGTTTAATAGACGAAATTAATGTAAGTGCTATTGCATTGCAACATATGCACTGTTTCCTTGCATCTTATACAAGAACTAACATGTTCCTAATGCAATGAAGAGATAACATCACGTAACATCAATGCATTTCATACACGATCTAACCTTAACCCCATTGTGCGGTGAAGCATAACACATAACATAAATTATGTATTGCATTTCTTTCAAAATCCTAACTAACTTATAAACTTATTTCGTTATGCTTTACAGAGGTAACACATAAGTGCTGTTACATTGCAATGCATAAAGGAATACATATAAGGTATTACTCTACAGACACTCATTGACTCCTTTTGATGTTACATCAGCCAGACAGTACTCCACAAATGCTGAACATATTTCTGACCGAAGAGTATTCGATATTAAACTTTTTTCATATACTCGTTGAAGCCTTCTTATGTCACATCAGCCAAACAGTAGTCCATATCAGACCTACTTAAACTTAAGCAGGTCAGATATGTTAAGTAGAGTATTGCATGTGACCTAATGGACATATTTCTGGCCAACTTTTTACATACACTTACTGACACCTTCTGATGTCACACCAGCCTTACTGGAGTCCATATTTGAGCTAATTTCTGGCCGAAAAGTACTCAATCTTGAACTTTCACTACACACTCATTGATTCACTCTGATGTTACTTGAGCCATATATGAAGCCATTTTGACCTACTGAACAAATTTCTGGCAGCATTTATTAATCTTTGTTAATGTTAAACTTCAACATTTAACATGAACAAACAATGAACAACTGTATTTTCATCAACTAATGCTAACGAAGATTAGTAAATTTTGAACTCTTTACTCTGTGAATTGATGAGTAAACGAACTACAAATACCGTTGCATTAAGAACTGTTTCAGTGCATTGCATATATTTTGCAATAATTAACTTATGTTGTGCAAAGAAGAAATGTATACAACGTGCTGTTCCACTGCAATGCATTAAAAAAAACATGTATGCTGTTATGACAGAGACACCGGAGACAGGAATAAAAGCAGTTAAGATGTTTATTTGGCAATCAGCAGAGCAAAACGGGTGATGAATGAAGTGGTGGAAGATCTCAGAGGTGGAATGAGAGATAATACTGTCCTTGTTGAAGTTGCAGATGAATGAAGATGGAGCGTTGGAGAAGGCTGATGGAAACACTCACACACACTGGCAGGTAGACACACGAGGAGACTGGAGACAATGGAGACGAAGGAGATGATGAGGCTGGGTAAGTATCGCTTAGGGAGTCCTTGAGGTAAGTTTACAACTGGTGTAACACAAACGAGACCGGACAGTGAGTGTGTGTGAGTGTGGGGTTTAAGTGCTGGTGTTGATGACTGATGTGATGAGCTTCAGGTGGCGGTGATTAGTATGCTGGTGATTGGGTGCACGGGTACTGAAGTGAGGTGGAACCTGACGTGTCTGTGACAGTACCCCCCCTCCCACGGCCCGCTCCTGAGGGCCGAGGACCCCGACGTCGTGGTGGTCGTCCTCGAGGTCGTGGGGCAGGTCTGTCTGGGTGGTTGGTGTGGAAAGCCTGTAACAGAGCAGGATCAAGGATATCATTCTTGGGGACCCATGAGCGTTCTTCGGGACCGTAGCCTTCCCAGTCCACCAGGTATTCCAAGAGACCACCACGGCGCCGGGAGTCCAGGATCTCTCGTACCACGTAAGCAGTTCCATCGTCCAGGATAAGTGGAAGGGGGGGCTCGACGGCTGCCACGTCAGGTTCTGTGGAGGGAAGAACAGAAGGGTTTTAATAGTGACACGTGGAAGGTGGGATGAATTCTTTTGTATTGTGCAGGGAGTTGTAACCGGTAGGTGACGGGGTTGATCTGTCGCAGGATAGTGAATGGGCCAATGAAGCGGGGACTCAGCTTCTTGCAGGGCAGGCGCATCCTGATGTCCCTGGTGGACAGCCAGACCTTCTGCCCCGGTTGGTAGGTTGGAGCGTGGGAGCGCCGAAGGTCGGCTGTCATCTTGCGCCTGCGCAGGGCTCTCTGCAGCTGGTGGTGAGCTGAGTCCCATACCCTCTCGCTCTCCCGAAACCAGTAGTCGACGGCAGGAACGTTGGAGGGTTCCCCGTTCCAGGTGAACAATGGGGGTTGGAAACCGAGTACGCATTGGAAAGGTGTTAATCCAGTGGTGGCTTGACGGAGGGAGTTCTGGGCGTACTCGGCCCAACCCAGGTACTGGTTCCAGGAGTTCTGGTGGCCGTGACAGAAGGTACGCAGGAAGCGGCCGATCTCCTGGATCTTCCGTTCCGTCTGCCCGTTCGACTGAGGGTGGTATCCAGACGATAGGCTGACGGTCACACCCAGGAGCGAGAAGAAAGCCTTCCAGACTCGGGAGATAAATTGAGGTCCTCTATCAGAGACAATGTCCTCGGGGATTCCATAATGGCGGAAGACATGGTTGAACATTAACTCGGCTGTGGTCATGGCTGTGGGTAGACCCTCCAGGGGAATGAGTCGGCAGGCCTTTGAGAAACGATCTACGACGACTAGAATGCATGTGTTACCCTCAGACTCTGGGAGGTCGGTGACGAAGTCGACTCCCAGGTGTGACCAGGGCCTCTCAGGAACGGGCAGAGGATGGAGCTTGCCGGTGGGAAGATGGCGTGGGCTCTTGGAGATGGCGCACTCCCTGCAGCCCTGCACGTACCTCCTGACGTCGTTGGCCATGTTTGGCCACCAGAAGCGCTGTTTGAGCAGCGAGAGGGTCTCATTGACCCCCGGGTGACCAGTGCCAAGTGAAGAGTGAACGGAGTGCAGGAGTGGAGTGCGTCGTGTCCGGGTGATGTAATGCAAGCCCTGGGGGCAACCCGGCGGAGTTCGTGAGGAGGCATTGGAGGAGGGGAGTGTCTCTTCTGACCACTCTATGGGGCTCATGAATATGGATTCGGGCAGGATGGTGTCGGGGTCTTCGTTCCTTTCCTCGGGTGCATGGAGACGTGAGAGAGCGTCAGCTTTGAGATTTTTGGAGCCTGGACGGTAGGATATTGTAAAGTTGAATCTTGAAAAGAACATCGCCCATCTGGCTTGGCGAGGGTTGAGTCGTTTGGCAGCCTTTAGGTACTTGAGATTTTTGTGGTCAGTGAGTACCTGGAACGGATGGTTAGCTCCCTCCAGCCAGTGCCTCCATTCTTCAAGGGCGAGCTTGACAGCCAGGAGTTCCCGGTCCCCGATGTCGTAATTAACCTCCGCCGGGTTGAGCTTGCGGGAGAAGAAGGCACATGGATGGAGCCTACTTGGATTCCCCTGCTGCTGTGATAGGACCGCTCCCACTCCGGTGGTGGAGGCGTCCACCTCAACGACGAATGGCAGGTCTGGATTGGGGTGGACGAGGAGGGGAGCGGTGGTGAAGGCTTTCTTGAGGTGTTCAAAAGCTTCGTTGGCAGGTTGGGACCAGGACAGAGACTTGGGCTGATGACGGAGTAGGTTGGTGAGTGGACTGACGATGGTGCTGTAGTTCTTGATGAAACGGCGGTAAAAGTTGGAGAAACCTAGGAAGCGTTGGAGTTCTTTTATGGTACTTGGGGTTGGCCAGTTCTGGATGGCGGAAACCTTCCCCTCGTCCATCCGGATGCCACTGTGATCGATCACGTATCCCAGGAAGTGGACAGAGGGCTGATGGAATGAGCACTTCTCTGCTTTCAGGAATAGATGGAACTGCCGTAAGCGTTGGAGGACCTCCGCAACGTGGTGGCGATGTTCGGGCAGGCTCCGGGAGTAAATAAGGATGTCATCTATATACACTAGGACGGACTTGTGGAGGAACTCCCGGAGCACCTCATGGATGAAATCCTGGAATACGGAGGGGGCGTTGACCAGGCCATACGGCATAACGAGGTACTCGTAGTGGCCGGTGGGCGTGACGAAGGCGGTCTTCCACTCGTCCCCCTCGCATATCCGGATGAGGTTATACGCGCTGCGGAGGTCCAGCTTCGTGAACACAGTGGCACCACGGAGGTGTTCCAGGGCCGCTGGGACGAGGGGAAGTGGGTACCTGAATTTGACGGTTATCTTGTTTAAGGAGCGATAATCGATGCAGGGCCGCAAGCCTCCGTCCTTCTTGGCCACGAAGAAGAAGCTTGAAGCAGCAGGGGAAGTAGACGGGCGGATGTATCCTTGGTTAAGGGCCTCTTTGATATATTCCTCCATGGCCTTCTCCTCCGGTACTGACAGGGGGTATATGCGTCCCCTAGGCACTGGTTCACCCGGCAACAGATCGATGGCGCAGTCCCATGGCCGGTGTGGAGGAAGCTTGGAGGCGCGTTGCGGGCAGAAGACGTCACTGAAGTGGGCATAATCGGGTGGAATGTCGACGGAGCGCTTATCCACAGGGCTTTCGATGGAGGTTGCGTTAATGGAGAGGTCTTTGGAGAGAGGAGATCTTGGAGTAGGAAGGTCTGGGAAGCAGCTGTAGAAGCAGTGGTCGCCCCACTTCAGGACTTCGCCCGTGCGCCAGGAGATGGTGGGGTTGTGTTGTTCCAACCACGGACGCCCTAGAACCACGTCAGCGGTGGATTCCTCCAGAACCAGCAGATGGATGTTCTCAGTGTGGAAGATACCCACTTGCAGCTGAAGCGGTCCAGTCATCCGTCGGATCATCCTTCGGCTCAGGGGTTTGCCCGTGATGGAGTGGACCTTGTAGACATTCGGAGAAGGCGAGGTCTTGAGCCCGAGGTGTCGACAGAGGGCGCCGGAGATGAAATTTCCTGCTGACCCTGAATCGAGGAGCGCCACCACTGAAATAGAAGCATTAGCCGCAGTAAGGTTTACTACAGTAGTGAGTGGTTTCATTTTTTGGATTGAGGGAATGATGGCACTCACCACGGGTCGAGGAGGACGAATTGGGCATGTGGAGATTACATGCCCAGGGGAACCACAATATAGACATAGATTCAGGGTCAGCCGTCTCTGTCTTTCTGTAGAAGATAAGCGGGAGTTATCCACTTGCATTGGTTCACTTGCTGGTTCTGGGGAGCTGACGGGTTCGATCCGACGGAGGAGTGTGGTGGTTGGTAGCTGGCTCTGGTGCTCTAGGAGGCACGACTGCATATGAGAACCCACGCGGATGGCGAGTTGGATGAAGCGTTCGAGTCCTAGGGAGTCCTCGTATGCAGCGAGATGCAACCACACGTTGGGCTCCAGCCCTTGTCGAAAGGTGGTGATGAGGGCTTGTTCGTTCCAACCACTGGTTGCGGCTAGCGTTCGAAACTGCAAGGCATAATCATTAACACTCTTATTTCCTTGTTTAAGGTTGTACAATTTCTCACCAGTAGACGAGTCGGTTAGGGGTTTTCCGAAGACTTCTCTGAAGTGAGAGACGAATGCAGGGTATGATTTAACGACAGAGCTTCTTTGAGTCCAGAGAGAATCCGCCCATAGAAGGGCCTTACCTTGCAGTTGTGATATTATAAACGCTATTTTAGCCGTGTCGGTGGGGTAGAGGTGCGGTTGCATCTCCAGAACCAACTCACACTGCAGTAGGAATCCGCTGCATTCCTCCGCCGATCCAGAGTAGGGCGCCGGTTTGGCCATGGGACTGGCGGTGAAGACTGGAGAAGCAGCCGCGGCGGTGGATGCGGAAGCGGCAGCGGCGGTGGGTGCTGGTGATGGTGATGGTGGTTGTGAGGTGAGTGCTCGACGTAAAACGTCCACGAGCTCCTGAAAGGGGTCCTGTTGGCTCATGCTGATGCTTAGCTGTTATGGTCCGGTCTTCTGTTATGACAGAGACACCGGAGACAGGAATAAAAGCAGTTAAGATGTTTATTTGGCAATCAGCAGAGCAAAACGGGTGATGAATGAAGTGGTGGAAGATCTCAGAGGTGGAATGAGAGATAATACTGTCCTTGTTGAAGTTGCAGATGAATGAAGATGGAGACGCTGGAGAAGGCTGATGGAAACACTCACACACACTGGCAGGTAGACACACGAGGAGACTGGAGACAATGGAGACGAAGGAGATGATGAGGCTGGGTAAGTATCGCTTAGGGAGTCCTTGAGGTAAGTTTACAACTGGTGTAACACAAACGAGACCGGACAGTGAGTGTGTGTGAGTGTGGGGTTTAAGTGCTGGTGTTGATGACTGATGTGATGAGCTTCAGGTGGCGGTGATTAGTATGCTGGTGATTGGGTGCGCGGGTACTGAAGTGAGGTGGAACCTGACGTGTCTGTGACATATGCATCGTTTCCTTGCAATTGTGTACACAAAAGCTAACTTATGCGTGAAAGGGATAACACACGAATGAACTAAGATCCTTTATGTATGTATGAGATATAACACATATAACATGTGCGCTTTTTGCAGTGATTTGCAGTGAAGAAATGAGACGACAGGTGCTTGTTGCAATGCGTTGGGTAACGCTTTAGATTACAGCCCGGAAAGTACTGCGTAATTACAATGAATTTACAGCATAACTTTCAATAATTATAGTGTAACTATAAGTATGTGTAAGTATAGGGGAACAATATGTAAAGTATTGGGAATAAAGGGGTAACAACCAGGAAAATAACAAATTATTTACACTGTAAATATTTTATAACTAAGAGGTACTTATGACATAACTAAACTATATGACATTACGGGCCGTAAATTAAAGTGGAGCTTGTTACCCTCTTATTTCATGTAGTTACAGGGTAAGTAATTAATAAAATGCAAACAATCTGATATCACTGACTCTGAAACCTTTATTTGAAAAACAACTTTATTAAAAACAGGTCTACAACACTTATTATTCATTTTTTTAAATCAACTTTTCATTTCAAACTCTAAAGTCCTGACAGAAAGTAACAAGTTTTGTCCATTTTTTGGTGGTTGTTGTTTCTCACTTGGCTTCCTCCTGCTCTTGTTTCTCAGCTGATGAATCTTAAGAAGGAATCCCGTTGCTATTCTGTATTATAAGAAAATACACTACACCCAGAAATTCATGGTTTAGGCCAGCACTTCTCAAAGTCCGGACTCCGGTCCGGATCCGGACCCGGAGGGAATTCAATCCGGACCCGCCTCCATTTCGTATTTCAACAGCAGTAACTGTGTGTAAGGGATTAAAAATCTGGATTTCTTACTTTGAAAAACGCATGTCAAAATCATTTGTTTAGTGTTTTATGTCTTTTTGGAGATGGTCCGAAATTAAAGCGAAGGCGAGATATTTAAAGTTTTCCTCCGTGATTCGGTTGCCATGACAAATGAGTCGCGCGACGCAGCGAGCGTTTGAATGGGTGTGGAGCAGTGGTTCTCAACCTGCGGCCCGTCACAAATGTAAATGCTGCCCGCGATATGCCGACCACAATAATAATAATAAACAAAAATAGCATACAATTTATTTTTGTTTTAAAATTTAAATTAAAGTGAATTAAATAAATATAAATGAGCTATAATGCTTTATTTGTCATATAAAATAATTTTGGTGAGCATTTATTATTTTCAGACATCAGGCAACGTAGGCTAATGACGCAATCACTCAGTTAACGAAACAAACACAAGTGCGCGCTTTGGAAGAATTCAAACAGTAGTTAGGCTAATTTTGTAAATTTAAGCCTCAAAATTATCAAATTTGCTATTAAAGGAGAAAAGCTAAATGTGGAAGATAAAATGAAGGAACACATGCAAACAAGAAGAGTCGCAGCATCAGCAGCAAAGATAAGAATGGAAGAATCAGTTTGCTGTTAGGCCTAATGAGCGAGATGGGCAGCCTTCCTGTTTGATCTGTAGTAAAGTACTTGACAAGCAAAACCTACAATTTCAGAAGACTGAACTGTGAATTCGATGTGTTTGTTTGATGTATTTTAAATCGGTAAAATAACCGCATCAGCGCACCCGCGGCTGGATGAGCCCAACTCTGCGCGCGCTCGCGGATCCGATGCTGCGCGAGGGATTGCGACGTGACAGAATGCTTGATATCGTCAGAGATTGTAATTAGCCTACAGTGCACTCAGTGTTGTTTGTAAAAAGAGCTGAGTAACATTTGCTTATTAAGGCGTTTATGTGATTGTTTGGTGACTATTGCGATGCTGTTGAAGAAAGTCATAAAGTCATACAGAATTAAATAGCAACTTAAAGTGATTGTATATACAGTTTGTGTGTTCATTGAGCATTACTGATTATTATTGTAAAGCTAATGTCAGTAAGTTAGTTTTTATTTGTTATTTATTGTGTGCAACATCTTAGTATAATAATAGTATTATCTGCTAATACCATAACATTAAATCTGATTGGTTTGCATTGGTGACGTCATATGCAAATTATATGCGGACCGTGAGACCTGCACTTGGACCATTGTGCGGACCACTGGGAAAAAAGTTTGAGAACCACTGATATATAAAGTATTATGACTTATGAGTGATGGATTATGAGTGATGTGTGTGTGATATTATGTAGAATTCACTGTTGTCAAGACTGATTACATTACATGAATGGAAATAATGTAAATAAACAAATGTACACTTAACTAGACAGACATAAGTTATCTATTTTATTTTTCCGTTATTACTTTTAATAAAACAAGGAACATTTGTGCTGGATAAAAAGTGAGTTAAAACAAATCTTCAACTACCTCAACATTTAAATGTAGATTTGAGCACATAAACCTCAGAGGAAACTTGAATCTTGTCTGATGTTACAGGGACAGAAATGAATACAAAGTCTATTTAAATCGTAAGTTGTAGTTTATTTTAATTATTGTAATTTCAAACAGAGTTATTACAGCACTTTTCTGATTCTTGATGTCTGTATGTTTTCTGCAGAGCTTTTGTGGAGCAGGACCTGCGAGGAAAGGTGACAGTGGCATTTGTGAGAAAAAAAAAGAAAAAAAAAAAAAAAGGAAAACCTGAAACAAAAATATTGTTACAGATCCCTTGTTCTCCTAGACTCCATTTCCCAAGATCCTCCTGTTCTCCACACCTGCACTCACTTCCCTCGTCAGCTCCTCATCATCACAGATCACCTGCACCTGGACTCTATTGTCTGCACTCCCATATATTGCACTCACTCCCTTCACTCCTCGTCCGTTCTCTGTTGTGTTAATGTGTATGTTCGGTGAACTCTGCCTGTGTTTATTAAAGATCATCTATTGTTTGTGGAAATCCGTATCTGCCTCATCTCTGCACCAGCATACCGTAACAGAAGAACGGACCCAAAACTTTGGATTTCCACAGAATGGAGACTTTCACCAGCTCCCTGGCTCCTGCTCCTCCAAGGCCTCTCTCCCATCTGGCAACTGGTGATCGGCTCATCGGGCTTCTTCAGGTGGGTCGTTCGCTGGAGAGGTATGTGGAGGAGTTCGTTGAGCTTGCTTTCTTGTCTGACTGGCCTGAAGCATGTTTAATCTCCCTGTTTCTGGATGGACTGGACGACAACACTATCCGTTTTGATGAACCTGATTATCGTTTCTCCTTAAGCGAAACAATCAATTTTATTTTGTGGTTAAATGGCTCCAAATTCTTCGTGGATGAGGTTCAGGATAAGTGTATGTCTCCAGTCCATCCAGAAACACGGCTGGCCGGGCCAGTCAGTCAACCTCCGTCTTCCTCCGCATACCCCTCCAGCGAACTCCCTGCCTGCCCCAGGCTGGACCCATATTCCGCTACTGGGCCCAGTAAGCGGAGGAGGAGGAAGAAAGCGGCCCCAAGGTCTCCAGAGCCCGCTCCAGTATCTCCAGAGCCCGCTCCAGTATCTCCAGAGCCCGCTCCAGTATCTCCAGAGCCCGCTCCAGTATCTCCAGAGCCCGCTCCAGTATCTCCAGAGCCCGCTCCAGTATCTCCAGAGCCCGCTCCAGTGTCTCCAGCGCCCGCTCCAGTGTCTCCAGAGCCCGCTCCAGTATCTCCAGAGCCCGCTCCAGTATCTCCAGAGCCCGCTCCAGTATCTCCAGAGCCCGCTCCAGTATCTCCAGAGCCCGCTCCAGTATCTCCAGAGCCCGCTCCAGTATCTCCAGAGCCAGCTCCAGTATCTCCAGAGCCAGCTCCAGTCCCCACAGAGCCAGCTCCAGTGCCTGTGGGGATTTTAATTGTATTTGAGGGGATGAAATGGCCCTCAACCCCAGTCTCCGCCGAGCCAAGTTCTCCAGTCTCCTCCGAGCCAAGTTCTCCAGTCTCCTCCGAGCCAAGTTCTCCAGTCTCCGCCGCCGAGCCAAGTTCTCCAGTCTCCGCCGCCGAGCCAAGTTCTCCAGTCTCCGCCGCCGAGCAAAGTTCTCCAGTCTCCGCCGCCGAGCAAAGTTCTCCAGTCTTCGCCGCCGAGCCCTCAGCTCCAGCCGCCGCCGCCGAGCCCTCAGCTCCAGCCGCCGCCGCCGAGCCCTCAGCTCCAGCCGCCGCCGCCGAGCCCTCAGCTCCAGCCGCCGCCGCCGAGCCCTCAGCTCCAGCCGCCGCCGCCGAGCCCTCAGCTCCAGCCGCCGCCGCCGAGCCCTCAGCTCCAGCCGCCGCCGCCGAGCCCGCCGCTCCAGCCGCCGCCGAGCCAGCCGCTCCAGCCGCCGCCGCCGAGCCAGCCGCTCCAGCCGCCGCCGCCGAGCCAGCCGCTCCAGCCGCCGCCGCCGAGCCAGCCGCTCCAGCCGCCGCCGCCGCCGAACCAACTGCTCCTATGAACTGTGTTTTTGAACCCTCCAGCCCAAAGACTGTTTCCCCTCCCTGCCTCCCTCTCCCGCCTCCGTCCATATGTCTCAGCACTGTACCTCCACCTCAAGCCCCTTCGCCCAGATCTCCACCTCGGACCTCTGGGCGATTACCTACACCCTGGCTCCAACCTCCCTCGTCTCCACCATGGCCCATCAGTCCACTAGTCTCACCAGTCTCCATCCTGCCCCCGTTCACACCTTGTTCCTTCGTCAGCCTGCCCTCACTTCTGGACTGCACTCCTCCGTCTCTGCTCCGTCCCTCCGTCCCTCAGTTCCAGTTGGCCTCCTCACTCTCCCCGGTGTTCACTTTGTTGTATGTCGTCTGCCTTCTACTGCGGCTTTCTGGAGCCCCGGCTGCGCTTCGGTCGGCGGAGCCGTGGATTCCGCCATCTCCCGCCGGTCCTTCAGCGCCGCCTGGGCTCGACGGCTTCAAGGCTTCGGCTCCTGACCCTCCATGGCCGCCTTCGGCTCCTGACCCTCCATGGCCGCCTTCGGCCCCTGACCCTCCATGGCAGCCTGCTGCACCTGACCCTCCATGGCTGCCCTCGGCCCCTGACCCTCCATGGCTGCCCACGGCTCCTGACCCTCCATGGCTGCCCACGGCTCCTGACCCTCCATGGCTGCCCACGGCTCCTGACCCTCCATGGCTGCCCACGGCTCCTGACCCTCCATGGCTGCCCACGGCTCCTGACCCTCCATGGCTGCCCACGGCTCCTGACCCGCCATGGCTGCCCACGGCTCCTGACCCTCCATGGCTGCCCACGGCTCCTGACCCGCCATGGCTGCCCACGGCTCCTGACCCGCCATGGCTGCCCACGGCTCCTGACCCGCCATGGTTTTTGAGCCTGCCCTGGAGACCTCCACTCCAGTCTACTCCTCCCCCTGCTCCGGTTTGAGGTCTCCAGGGCGCCCGCCCCCCTCCCGGTTGTTACATCTACGGCGCGAGGACGCGCCTACCGGGAGGGGGAGGTACTGTTACAGATCCCTTGTTCTCCTAGACTCCATTTCCCAAGATCCTCCTGTTCTCCACACCTGCACTCACTTCCCTCGTCAGCTCCTCATCATCACAGATCACCTGCACCTGGACTCTATTGTCTGCACTCCCATATATTGCACTCACTCCCTTCACTCCTCGTCCGTTCTCTGTTGTGTTAATGTGTATGTTCGGTGAACTCTGCCTGTGTTTATTAAAGATCATCTATTGTTTGTGGAAATCCGTATCTGCCTCATCTCTGCACCAGCATACCGTAACAAATATAAAGTAAGATCATTTTGTTACTTCTAATACAGAAATCAGATGACATTGTGCTGCTAAAATTACTACTTTTGTATTATGATTGTGTATTTTTGTAGGATTTGAATGTCCTCAGACTGGTGTGAGCACTGAGGATGGAGAGACACAGCAGATCCTGGGAATGGTTCAGTGTCATGGACGAGACTCTCCATCACTCCTCCTGCCCTTACTGCCTCAACCTGATGTTGCTGTGATTTCTTCATCCTCAGTGAGTCCAGAGCCAGCGAGAGCATCTAGACAAAGACCAAAGGACACTGAGGATGTGATTTTGGTCCAGTTTGTTCTGCTGGTTTCAGTTCATACACTGAAGCTTCAAAAGCATCATCAAATAATGTCATAAAGCTTCTGGAAGTCAGGCTCCATTGACTGATAGTGTAGAAACTAGCTGGACAAACTTGAACACAGGGATTGAACAGCATGAAGGCAAGTGAATAATGACTGAATTTATTTGTTTGGGTGAACTAACCCTTTATGCCCCCAAATAGAAATATGCATGAAATGTATGTATGAATTTATATTATAGTAGTACCTTGAAAAAGTAAACTTTAAGAAATAAACAGCTTGAATTAGCGTTTGTGCTCGAAACACTAACAAAAAAGGATTAAAAAAAAAAATCAAATTTACATTTGGCAGATGCTGTTATCCAAAGTGACTAACAGTGCTCTTATTACAGGGATGATCCCATTGGAGTAACCTGGAGTAAAGTGTCTGGATCAAGCACACACTGGTGGAGACGCTGCAGAGATCGAACCAGCAAACCTTCTGCTGACCAGCTCAGTGGTTTAACCCACCACACCTCAAAAGTAATGAAGCTACAACAGAAATTATCATGTAATTGTAAAAATATGAAATGAAGTATGGCAAGAAACTGAATGCTGACATGAATGAAGTGTAAAAAGTTTTAATCTGTTTATTCAGTCATGCTGATGGAGAGCACATGAATGTTTGCAGCAGACACAGCAGAGCCAGATTGTCCCATACATCTTCTCCCACTCTTGCTTCAAGGGTTCAGGGGTCCATCATCATCCTCTTCCTCATCCTCTGGATCAACGATGTCCCCATTGAGAAGAGCAGCAGTGAGGGACATGATGGATGAAGGTGTTCATCAGCTGCTTCATCAGAATAAAGCTGCAGAATTGGCACAGCTGTGTGAGATGACAGCAGGACTGTAAATATGCGATTGTTAGATCAATAAATTTGAGTAAAGCTTTGTTTCGTGTATTGTTGACTTGTACATGCATTTATTTATTTATTGTCATTATTACTTTTATTAATTCTTTACTTATTAATTATGCTATTATCAGTAAATTTATATATTTTATTCATGCTTTCATTGACTGTAAATGGAGATGTATTCACATCAGCTGTATTTGTCTAGTGTGTTCATGCACAGCTGTCATATGACAAAACATTACATTTTGCTTGTTTTACTAAAGAAGTAATATGAAAAGTAATATAATTAAGTTTTGGTTTATGGTTAATTTTGGGGTGTGCTAGCAAAGCAATTCATTCTGAGGTAATTTTAATTTCAAGTAGATTTTTCTTACATTTTTTGAGTATAAAATCAAAGTCTTCTTCAAAGGCGAGATCTTCGAGCAGCTGTCTGATGTCTCCTCTGTGCAGACATTGTTAACACTGAGGAAAACCGCACTAGGTAGGGTTGTGGAGTTACTGGTGCTGTGAGGTGTTAGTGCACCTGTCACTCATATCTTTATTTTATTGCAGGACCTATAATAACATACAAGGTCAGGGAAAATACCAGTTGTATCTTTAACAATGAACAATAATAATGAAAAAAAAAACAAATATGTGTTTGTATACATCGTTTGAAATTATATACACACATAAAGCATGATGACGAGGTTAAATATTTTGAATACATCATAATGCATAAAAGTATTTATTTTATTTATTATTTGAAAGCCTGATGGATGAAACTAGAGCTAATTCAACAAGAAAAAATTTGATTTATGCTTGTGGATGGACATTTTTGCATATAAAATAAAGAAATTAATAACATATTCACACGAATTTGGGTATTTGTAACAAAAAATAAACTCACATTATAAAAATATAAGAACTTTAAATTAACCCAAAATATATTAGTTGTAGCCTACTACAATTACAAAATTACTGGCAGCTGTTTCTTCAACAAGACCACAAAATAAGCAGTTTAATCAATATCAAGATGTTTACAGAATTAAGGTGCGTTCACGTGGCCTCGTAATTCCTGTAGTTACGGGTTTCTAGCTTGTAAAAAGCGTTCACGTCCTCGTAGAGCTAGTAATTACAGCTTGTAAGCTGGGAGTTTTCTGAAAGCTCCCACATGTACCACGTGGCCGCTGTACCACCTGACCACTGTAGATTCATTTATGCGCTGATAGTGGTGCCATGGAAACGCATAATTCCCAGTCCAAGGACCAAAAGGACGTGAACAGCTCCGAATATAACGTCACGTATTGTTATCTCAAGATTCCGGTTAATACGATGTGACGTGAATGCAGCATAAAACCTGTCACTCATTTCGTTTAAGTTGTTGCACTTGTGATAACGTCGTAGGTCACATGATAACCTCAACATGGCGGATTATTTTCGGATCTCGCATACTCAACGAGATTTGGCTGTTAAGTACTTACTTTTTTGGCGCTCGTTAAGTAAGTACTTATTGAAATTAAGTACCTACTTCATTGAGTAGGCGGTTTCGGATGCAGCCTATAACTTCAAAACAAAATGAGATATTTTCACCAAATTTGGCACACATATGTATGGACAGATTCTGAGGACACCCCACAAAAATGGTGGGAATCAGGCAATAGATGGCGCTGTAACTGTCAAATTACTGTTAGGATTATTAGGGGCCAAGCACCGAAGGTGCGGAGGCACCTATTGTTATTGTTGGCGTTCTTTTTTTTTTTTTTTTTAGGGGCCAAGCACCGAAGGTGCGGAGGCACCTATTGTTATTGTTGGCGTTCTTTTTTTTTATTTATTTTTTTATTATTAGGGGCCAAGCACCGAAGGTGCGGAGGCACCTATTGTTATTGTTGGCGTTCTTTTTTTTTTTTTTTTTTTTTTTATTATTCTTCTTCTTCTTCTTCTTCTTCCGCTCATGTAGTCTATGGCAGCCCATAGAACCGCTTGCGGGAAAGTTGTGAAATTTGGCACACAGTCAGAGGACAGTCTGACCTTTGTCCATAGCAAATTTGGAGTCTCTAACTCAATCCCTCTAGCGCCACCAGCTGTCCAAAGTTGCACTTATGTTTATGTTAATAACTTTTGAACCATAAGGGCTAGAAACACAATTCTACACAAAAAAGACGAATCGAACGCACCATATGACGTCATTTTCCGTCATGAAAATTTTTCCGCCATTTTGAATTTTCTGAAAAACGTACTTTTTCGAACTCCTCCTAGGCCGTTACTCCGATTTTCATGAAAATTGAATCAGATCATCTTCAGACCATGCTGACAAAAAGTTATGGAATTCAAGTTGATTCCTCAAACCGTTTTTGAAAAACTAACGAACGAATTGTACGTAGTGCTTGCGAAAACAGAAGTAAGGCTGTATCTCCGCAACGCTTTATCGTATTCAGACCAAACTTGGTACATGTCATCACAAGCATGACCTGAGGTACCATGCAGTGTTTCGGCGCAGCGCCACCTACTGGTGCGGAGATATGAAAAATGGGTATTTTTGCTTATAACTTCTGATGGGTTTGTCCAAAAATCATAAATTTGGTCTCGTTGGATTCGGGGAATCATGCCGAGTCGAATGATATCCAATTTTCCCAATTCGGCCATTTTGGCCGTCGGCCATTTTGAATTTTGTGCTAAAATGCTGTATTTTACGAACGCATTAACGTATCTTTACAAAACTTGGTATGGGTCATCAGCACAATGCCCTGAAGGAGCCTGAAAAGTTTCGGCACAGCGCCGCCTTGTGGTCAAAAGTTATAACAAAATTTACAAAAATGCTAATAACTTTTGACTGTATTCACCAATTGTAATGAAACTGGTCTCAGTAGATTCCTTGGGTCATGCTGAGAACAAAGATATCAAATTTGCCATAGTCAGCTAAACTTCCTGTCCGCCATATTGTTTTTCTTTAAAAACCTACTTTTTCGAACTCCTCCTAGACCGTTGCTCCGATTTTCACCAAAATTGAACCGTGTCATCGTCAGACCATGCCGACAAAAAGTTATGGATTTCAAGTCGATAAGTCAAAACGTTTTCGTATACCAGAGCAACGAATTTGAGGCATGATGCAAAAACTACTCTTGAAGCTGTATCTCTGCAATGCTTTATCATATTCAGACCAAACTTGGTACGTGTAATCACAATCATGACTTGAGGCATCATACAGTGTTTCGGCGCAGCGCCACCTACTGGAGTGGAGATAAGAAAAATGGCTATTTTTGCTTATAACTTCTGATGGGTTTGACCAAAATTCATAAATTTGGTATGGGTCATCAGGACAATGCCCTAAAAGAGCCTGAGAAGGTTCGGACCAGCACCACATTGTGGTCAAAAGTTATAACAAAATTGACAAAAATGCTAATAACTTTTTTTTCTAATTGCTAACTGCTGCTGTTGGTCTGATGCTGCCAGCCATGTTGGCTGGCTTCTTGTGTCGTTTTTGTGCTTGGCCCCGTAATTGCTGCTTGCAGCTATATTTATTCTTCTTCTTCTTCTTCCGCTCTTGAAGTCTATGGCAACCCATAGAACCGCTTGCGGGAAAGTTGTGAAATTTGGCACACAGTTAGAGGACAGTCTGACCTTTGTCCACAGCACATTTGGAGTCTCTATCTCAATCCCTCTAGCGCCACCAGCTGTCCAAAGTTGCACTTATGTTTATGTTAATAACTTTTGAACCGTAAGGGCTAGAAACAAAATTAAAATTTTTTCCTCTGATTCCTTGGGTCAAGACGAATCGATCGCACCATATGACGTCATTTTCCGTCATGAAAATTTTTCCGCCATTTTGAATTTTCTGAAAAACTTACTTTTTCGAACTCCTCCTAGGCCGTTACTCCGATTTTCATGAAAATTGAATCAGATCATCTTCAGACCATGCTGACAAAAAGTTATGGAATTCAAGTTGATTCCACAAACCATTTTCGAAAAACTCACGAACGAATTGTACGTAGTGCTTGCGAAAACAGAAGTAAGGCTATATCTCCGCAACGCTTTATCGTATTCAGACCAAACTTGGTACATGTCATCACAAGCATGACCTGAGGTACCATGCAGTGTTTCGGCGCAGCGCCACCTACTGGTGCAGAGATATGAAAAATGGGTATTTTTGCTTATAACTTCTGATGGGTTTGTCCAAAAATCATAAATTTGGTCTCGTTGGATTCGGGGAATCATGCCGAGTCGAATGATATCCAATTTTCCCATATCGGCCATTTTGGCCGTCGGCCATTTTGAATTTTGTGCTAAAATGCTGTATTTTACGAACGCATTAACGTATCTCTACAAAACTTGGTATGGGTCATCAGCACAATGCCCTGAAGGAGCCTGAGAAGTTTCGACACAGCGCCACCTTGTGGTCAAAAGTTATAACAAAATTTACAAAAATGCTAATAACTTTTGACTGTATTCACCAATTGTAATGAGATAGATTCTCAGTAGATTCCTTGGGTCATGCTGAGAACATGCTGAGAACATAGATATCAAATTTGCCATATTCAGCTGAACTTCCTGTCCGCCATATTGTTTTTCTTTAAAAACCTACTTTTTCAAACTCCTCCTAGACCTTTGCTCCGATTTTCACCAAAATTGAACCGTATCATCTTCAGACCATGCCGACAAAACGTTATGGATTTCAAGTTGATAAGTCAAACCGTTTTCGTATACCAGAGCAAAGAATTTGAGAGATGATGCAAAAATTACTCTTGAAGCTGTATCTCTACAATGCTTCGATATATTCAGACCAAACTTGGTAAGTGTCATCACAAGCATGACCTGAGGCATCATACAGTGTTTCGGCGCAGCGCCACCTACTGGAGTGGAGATATGAAAAATGGCTATTTTTGCTTATAACTTCTGATGGGTTTGACCAAAATTCATTAATTTGGTATGGGTCATCAGGACAATGCCCTGAAGCAGCCAGAGAAGTTTCGAACCAGCGCCACCTCGTGCTCAAAAGTTATAACAAACTTGACAAAAATGCTAATAACTTTTTTTTCTAATTGCTCACTGCTGCTGTTGGTCTGATGCTCCCAGCCATGTTGGCTGGCTTCTTGTGCCGTTTTTGTGCTTGGCCCCGTAATTGCTGCTTGCAGCTATATTTATTATTATTATTATTAGGGGCCAAGCACCGAAGGTGCGGAGGTGCACCTATTGTTATTGTTGGCGTTCTTTTTTTTTTATTTTTTTTTTTATTCTTCTTCTTCTTCTTCTTCTTCTTCCGCTCTTGAAGTCTATGGCAACCCATAGAACCGCTTGCGGGAAAGTTGTGAAATTTGGCACACAGTTAGAGGACAGTCTGATCTATGACCATAGCCAATTTGGAGTCTCTAACTCAATCTCTCTAGCATTTTACATTACATTTTACATTTAGTCATTTAGCAGACGCTTTTATCCAAAGCGACTTACAAATGAGAGTAGTAGAATCAATTAAATCAACATGAGAACAACAGTGTATAAGTGCTGAGTGAAGTCACAGTTATGTCAATAAAGTGCTCATAGCGAATTTTTTCTTTTTTTTTTTTTTTTTTTTTTTTTCTTTTAAATAAATAAATACACAGATAGGAGAAGAATATTAGTCAAGGTAAGTGCTACTACTACTGGGTCAAGTGCTGACGAAAAAGATACGTCTTTAGCATTTTTTTGAAAATGGCTAGAGACTCGGCTGCTCGGATAGAGCGTGGTAGGTCATTCCACCAGCCAGGAACAGTCCCGGAGAAGGTCCGTGAGAGTGATTTTGTGCCCCTATGTGATGGCACCACAAGGCGCCGTTCACTTGCAGAACGCAGGTTTCTGGAGGGCGCGTAAGTCTGAAGTAGTGAGTTAAGGTATAGCGGTGCAGAGCCAGCTGTCGTTCTGTAAGCAAACATCAGAGCCTTGAATTGGATGCGAGCAGCTACTGGCAGCCAGTGCAGACTGATGAAGAGAGGAGTGACGTGCGCTCTCTTCGGTTCGTTGAAGACCAGTCTTGCTGCAGCATTTTGGATCAGTTGTAGAGGCTTGATAGTGCATGCTGGAAGGCCAGCCAAGAGAGCATTACAGTAGTCCAGTCTGGATAGAACAAGAGCTTGGACAAGAATTTGTGTGGAATGTTCAGATAGGAAGGGTCTAATCTTCCTGATGTTGTACAAGGCAAATCTGCAGGACCGGGTCGTTGCTGCAACATGATCTGTGAAGGTTAGACAATCATCCATCACCACTCCAAGGTTTCTGGCTGTCCTGGAAGGAGTGATGGTTGAAGACCCAAGTTGAATTGAAAGGTTATGATGAAGTGTTGGGTTTGCACCGATCACAAGCAGTTCCGTTTTTGCAAGGTTGAGTTGGAGGTGGTGGTCCTTCATCCAGGCAGAAATGGCTGTCAGGCAGGCTGTGATGCGACCAGCAACCGTCGGATCATCTGGTTGGAATGAGAGGTAGAGTTGTGTGTCATCAGCATAACAGTGATGGGAGAAACCATGATCCTGAATGACCGATCCTAGTGATGACGTGTAGATGGAGAAGAGAAGTGGACCAAGCACAGAGCCCTGAGGTACCCCAGTAGCAAGATGATGTGACTTGGACACCTCACCTCTCCAAGATACCCTGAAGGACCTACCTGAGAGGTAAGACTCGAACCACTGGAGCGCGGTTCCCGTGATGCCCTTCGACATGAGTGTAGACAGGAGGATCTGGTGGTTCACTGTGTCAAAGGCAGCAGACAGGTCCAGCAAGATGAGTACTGATGATTTTGAAGATGCTCGTGCCAGTCTCAGGGCTTCAGTGACTGAGAGCAGGGCAGTCTCAGTAGAGTGGCCACTCTTGAAACCAGACTGGTGGTTGTCAAGGAGGTTGTTCTGTGAGAGATAAGTAGACAGTTGGTTGAATACAACTCTCTCAAGTGTCTTAGCAATGAAAGGAAGAAGGGATACTGGTCTGTAGTTTTCTAAAAGAGCTGGATTCAGAGTGGGTTTCTTAAGCAGTGGGGTAATCCTAGCCTGCTTAAAAGCTGTGGGAAATGTTCCAGTGTGAAGGGAGGAATTGATAATGTGAGTGAGTGCAGGTAGAATTGAGGAGGAGATGGCCTGAAGAAGAGGAGTGGGGATAGGGTCTAGCGGACAGGTAGTAGGGTGATTGGAAAGAATGAGTTTGGAAACATCTGCCTCAGAAAGCATGGAGAAGGAGGGGAGAATTTGTGTGTTTTCAATTAAGATGTTCTTGTCAGTGTGTGGTGTGGAGAATTGGCCGCTGATGGTTGTTATTTTATGTGTGAAGAAAGTGGCAAAGTCATCAGCTGTAAGAACTGATGTGGGAGGGAGGGGAGGAGGGCAAAGAAGAGAAGAGAAGGTTTTGAAAAGTGTTCGGGAGTCATTTGAGTTGTTAATTTTAGTGTGATAGTAGGAGGTTTTAGCATTGGTGACATTAGTAGAGAAAGAAGAAAGGAGTGACTGATATAAGCTAAGGTCAGTAGGATTTTTAGATTTGCGCCACTTCCTCTCTGCAGCCCTGAGTCTAGACCGATGCTCACGGAGAACATCAGAGAGCCAGGGGGCAGAGGGGGTGGCGCGGGCTGGTCTGGTTAAGAGGGGGCAGAAATCATCTAAGCAGGATGATAGAGTGGTGCAGAGAGTGTCAGTAGCAGTGTTAGTGTCCATTGATGAGAATTGGTTAGCGGGAGGAAGTGTGGATGAGACCGAAAAGGATAGATGAGATGGTGAGAGGGAGCGTAGGTTTCGGCGAAAAGTGACGTGTGGTGGGGTGTGTGATGAGTTGGGGGTCAGGTTGAGTGTGAAAGTAATGAGAAAGTGGTCTGAGGTGTGTAGTGGAGTAACCAGTGTATTGTCGGTGGAGCCACAGCGTGTGTAGATGAGGTCCAATTGGTTACCTGATTTGTGGGTAGCTGAGGTAGCCACTCGCTTGAGATCAAATGAGGCAAGCAGCGTGTGGAAGTCAGCAGCCTGAGGTTTGTCTAGATGGATGTTGAAGTCACCAAGTACTAGCAGAGGAGTGCCATCCTCAGGGAAGGATGAGAGTAACACATCCAACTCCTCCAAGAAGTTACCTAGCTGACCTGGGGGACGATAGACAACTACAACATGAATTTTGGTAGGGTAGGTGATGGTAATTGCATGTGATTCAAATGAGCCATTTTCAGAGAGAGATGGTAAAGGATTGAACTTCCATTCATTGGACATAAGCAAACCAGTACCACCACCCCTCCCAATCTGGCGTGAGGTGTGAGAGAAAGTGAAATTAGAGGAGAGGGCTGCTGGTGTGGCAGTGTCCTCTGGTTTGATCCATGTCTCAGTCAGAGCCATGAGATGGAGATCTGAATAAGTAGCAATAGCTGTGATGAACTCTGCTTTGTTGACAGCAGACTGACAATTCCAGAGCCCAATCGAAATAGAAAACAATGTACTAGGTGACATGGGTAAAGAACGCAGGTTGTTATGGTTGCGCTGGTTACAGCGTGTAGCATGCGATTTACGAGGGTTAGTAATAGTGGGAATTTGGAAGCACATATCTAAAACAAGTCAAAAGACAGACAAGAACACACGGTATAAAGAGGAAAGAAAGAAAAGAGCAATACTCAAGTGCCTTGTCGGTGTCGTTGCTCGGTGGAGTCGCACAGGTAGAGTCGCTGGTCTTTACACTCTTCGGTCTTCACACGAGGAGGGCTTCACATGAGGGCTGCCGCGTCCGCTGCCGCGGTACACTGTGCACTTATACCAGCTTATTACAACGTTAGTTCAGCAGACCACGCCTTACTGACTCAGAGCAAACGAAACCAAACGCGATTTGCCACGTGACCTCAGTAAACAAGCAGTAAAGCAACTATACAGCACTAAAATCAACTAGAAACGACAGCAAAACACTTACAGTATGCAGATCCTCTTGTAGCTTCAATGATTCTCTCTAATGAATGCTAAATAACAACTGTTTATATACTAAGCTGGCTTTGACCACGCCTTACTGACTCAGAGCAAACGAAACCAAACGCGATTTGCCACGTGACCTCAGTAAACAAGCAGTAAAGCAACTATACAGCACTAAAATCAACTAGAAACGACAGCAAAACACTTACAGTATGCAGATCCTCTTGTAGCTTCAATGATTCTCTCTAATGAATGCTAAATAACAACTGTTTATATACTAAGCTGGCTTTGACCACGCCTTACTGACTCAGAGCAAACGAAACCAAACGCGATTTGCCACGTGACCTCAGTAAACAAGCAGTAAAGCAACTATACAGCACTAAAATCAACTAGAAACGACAGCAAAACACTTACAGTATGCAGATCCTCTTGTAGCTTCAATGATTCTCTCTAATGAATGCTAAATAACAACTGTTTATGGGTGATTCTTCAATTAGGGGAACTTTTATGTCCCCAGATTATACATTCATGTTAAAAATAATATATTATAAAATAAATAGTTTAGTTATGTCAAATAATATTTATTGCACCACCAAAAAATGTTATACACAAAAATCAGTATGATTTCCATGTTTAAAAATGTTTTCATCACTAATATTTGGCTACTCAAGCCTTGTCCCCAACCCAGACTTTAAAACTTGTCTGCTCTGAAAATGTGATAAAATGTTATCAGTTCATTAAAAAATCACAATATATGTTTAAACAGTAACTTAAAAAGGCACTTGATGCATAATTTGGGTTCATATCTGTGCAATTTGTGAATATTTTTAACAATTTAGTATTGTCCACAACAATACTGTCATTACCGCGACAGTCTATGATTACAACAAGGATTTTTTTGGGGGTAAGACTTGTTTATGCCGTAACCATGGAAATGAAGACCAGCAGGGGAGCACATGTCAGCCATGGAAGAACAGTGACATTTGATGTCTGAAAAAGTAAGTAATTTAATCATGAACTCCTTCTGATCATGGAGTAGACTTATTCAGCGTCATTACCATTAATGCTGTAGCGGCAATATTGTGATAAATATATGTATATATTCACATGATTTATGTGTATTTAAAGTTCTTTTTGTACTAGCTGTTGAGTGATGTTAGCAAATCCATGACCTAGCATCTTTTTTTCCTGAAAAACAAAAAAAATGTCATTACCGCAACACGTCATTACCAACACACAACTTGTTGTGATGGTAATGACAAGTGATGGTGGTAATGACATGTTCTGTGTCACTATCTATATCATATTATGTGTTTATAAATTAAGTTAAAGAAGCATAATAGTGTTATTTTACAATGAAACTTAAATGAGATGCCTTACTTCCTAAAACTATTTTTTCTTATTTTTTAACTAGAATGGCTCCCAAGAAATCAGCTAAAAGGTCTAGAGATTAAGGAAAAAAATTTAAGGAAGATCCTGTAAAATACATGTTTGAAAGCAAACACATTTCATTATACACTGTGTGCAGAATTATTAGGCAAGTTGATTTTCTGATCATATTTTTTTCCCAAGCACATTTTACCAATTCCAATCCACATCAATCTTAAGAACTACTATTAATATTGTTTTTAATAATTTATAAGTGATATATAATTGTTCATGAAGGCTGGAAATGAAAAATGCCTTATATTCAGGTGTGCAGAATTATTAGGCAGGTTTTCTTTTACAGGCAAAATGAGCCAAAAAAGAGAGGGTCATACAAAAACAGCTGGAAAAGAAAAGACACATGTTAACTTCAAAATAATTAAGAATTAAGGTGAAGAATTAAGTTTGAAACCATCAGGAACCCTTTAGTCTCCAGCGGCACCATTTTCCAGAACTGCAACCTACCTGGAGTCTCCAGAAGTGCAAGGTGTCAGGATCTCAGAGACTTAGATTAGCTAAAGAATCCTAAAAAATGACCCGCTCTTAATAAGAATCACAAGCTGAAGTGTAATAAAGTACATGAAGACTGGGTTTTTATAGGCCTTATAGACAGACAGCTTGAGAGTGACTCCTGAAGGACCAGCACCACATCCTCTTGTACCACTGTTTGAAGAATTTATTTTCCAGAATCTGGCAGTAAGGTGTGGGAGTTCACTTTTAGTCCATCTCTTATCCTGAAATGTCCATCTTGCAGAGATGGACTAAATGATCTTCCAAAACTTACTGCCAGATTCTGGAAGATAAATTCTTCACAAAGTGGTACAAGAGGATGTGGCGCTGGTCCTGCTGGTATGTATTTCACAACACTTCAGCTTGTGATTCTTATTAAGAGCAGGTCATTTTTTAGGATTCTTTAGCTAATGTAAGTCTCTGAGATCCTGACACCTCACACTTCTGAAGACTCCAGGTAGGTTTCAGTACTGGGAAATGGTGGCGCTGGAGACTAAAGGGTTCCTGATGGTTTCACACTTAATTCTTCACCTTAATTCTTAATTATTTTGCAGTTAACGTGTCTTTGCTTCTCCAGCTGTTTTTGTATGACCCCGCTGACCCAATGAGCATTTCACTGTCCAATGGTCATGCTTTAACTTTGCAATTTTCTAGTATTACATTAGTATTGTGTCCTTCTCATGAGTATTTAATAATTTTTGACTTTTCAGTCTGAGTTAAATCTTATCATTTTATCTGTAAAAGAAAACCTGCCTAATAATTCTGCACACCTGAATACAAGGCATTTTTCATTTCCAGCCTTCATGAACAATTATATATCACTTATAAATGATTAAAAACAATATTAATAGTAGTTATTAAGATTGATGTGGATTGGAATTTGTAAAATGTGCCTGGAAAAAAAATATGATCAGAAAATCAACTTGCCTAATAATTCTGCACACAGTGTATGCATTGTTAGTTTTAACTCAATGCAACTTTTATGAGTTTGAAAACTTTTGTTTTCTGTTAAAAACTTTTATGTTAAACTTTTATGTTAAAAACTTGATTTCACCTAATAGTCATAGTTATGAAATGTTTCTGAAGGATATTTTTATGCTGTTTTATCCCATTGTGACAACTGATTCTCTAGAAAATATTGTATGGTTTCTTCATGATTGAAATAAACATGTTCAAGTTGATGGTTGTGTCATATTTATATATATCTCCTCACATCTGTCCATTTCTTTCAACAACACTCACCAGAAGTCATTATTTAATCCTTTAAATTTGCTTTATGTATCAGTGCACTTTTCATTTATGTCATTACCAAAACACTATGTCATTACCAGAACAGTATGTCATTACCGCCACGTTGCTTAATTTACAGAAAACATACCTTTAAAACTGTTTTATGTTCAATCTTGAGGTGCTACATGAAAAGCCTAATGAAATACTCATCCACCTATTCAAAGAAAAAACATCTCAAATTAATTTTCCAGAAATTAAACAAAAGTGTGCTTTGATGAACACAGAAAAACACATTTTGATGGTAAGAACAAGAAAATATATGTAATTCACTGAATGGAAACATTTTGTTTTTTATACGTATTGTTGAAGGTTAACAATGTTTACAAGATAAATGAGTTTAAATGATCTCGTTGATACATTCTTTGCATTATGATACTTTTTGATGTTGTGATGGTAATGACGTTTTGCAGTGCCAGTTGGCAAATAGATATAAAATACTCAAATTATATTTAAGCTCAGTCGTGGCCATTATTATATCTTTACATCAAAGCATGTAAACATTGTCATGACATAATTCTAACAAAATTCAAACAAATTTCATTCATCAAAATGGAAGATGGCAAAATAGCCCCCAATTGAAGAATCACCCTTATATACTAAGCTGGCTTTGACCACGCCTTACTGACTCAGAGCAAACGAAACCAAACGCGATTTGCCACGTGACCTCAGTAAACAAGCAGTAAAGCAACTATACAGCACTAAAATCAACTAGAAACGACAGCAAAACACTTACAGTATGCAGATCCTCTTGTAGCTTCAATGATTCTCTCTAATGAATGCTAAATAACAACTGTTTATATACTAAGCTGGCTTTGACCACGCCTTACTGACTCAGAGCAAACGAAACCAAACGCGATTTGCCACGTGACCTCAGTAAACAAGCAGTAAAGCAACTATACAGCACTAAAATCAACTAGAAACGACAGCAAAACACTTACAGTATGCAGATCCTCTTGTAGCTTCAATGATTCTCTCTAATGAATGCTAAATAACAACTGTTTATATACTAAGCTGGCTTTGACCACGCCTTACTGACTCAGAGCAAACGAAACCAAACGCGATTTGCCACGTGACCTCAGTAAACAAGCAGTAAAGCAACTATACAGCACTAAAATCAACTAGAAACGACAGCAAAACACTTACAGTATGCAGATCCTCTTGTAGCTTCAATGATTCTCTCTAATGAATGCTAAATAACAACTGTTTATATACTAAGCTGGCTTTGACCACGCCTTACTGACTCAGAGCAAACGAAACCAAACGCGATTTGCCACGTGACCTCAGTAAACAAGCAGTAAAGCAACTATACAGCACTAAAATCAACTAGAAACGACAGCAAAACACTTACAGTATGCAGATCCTCTTGTAGCTTCAATGATTCTCTCTAATGAATGCTAAATAACAACTGTTTATATACTAAGCTGGCTTTGACCACGCCTTACTGACTCAGAGCAAACGAAACCAAACGCGATTTGCCACGTGACCTCAGTAAACAAGCAGTAAAGCAACTATACAGCACTAAAATCAACTAGAAACGACAGCAAAACACTTACAGTATGCAGATCCTCTTGTAGCTTCAATGATTCTCTCTAATGAATGCTAAATAACAACTGTTTATATACTAAGCTGGCTTTGACCACGCCTTACTGACTCAGAGCAAACGAAACCAAACGCGATTTGCCACGTGACCTCAGTAAACAAGCAGTAAAGCAACTATACAGCACTAAAATCAACTAGAAACGACAGCAAAACACTTACAGTATGCAGATCCTCTTGTAGCTTCAATGATTCTCTCTAATGAATGCTAAATAACAACTGTTTATATACTAAGCTGGCTTTGACCACGCCTTACTGACTCAGAGCAAACGAAACCAAACGCGATTTGCCACGTGACCTCAGTAAACAAGCAGTAAAGCAACTATACAGCACTAAAATCAACTAGAAACGACAGCAAAACACTTACAGTATGCAGATCCTCTTGTAGCTTCAATGATTCTCTCTAATGAATGCTAAATAACAACTGTTTATATACTAAGCTGGCTTTGACCACGCCTTACTGACTCAGAGCAAACGAAACCAAACGCGATTTGCCACGTGACCTCAGTAAACAAGCAGTAAAGCAACTATACAGCACTAAAATCAACTAGAAACGACAGCAAAACACTTACAGTATGCAGATCCTCTTGTAGCTTCAATGATTCTCTCTAATGAATGCTAAATAACAACTGTTTATATACTAAGCTGGCTTTGACCACGCCTTACTGACTCAGAGCAAACGAAACCAAACGCGATTTGCCACGTGACCTCAGTAAACAAGCAGTAAAGCAACTATACAGCACTAAAATCAACTAGAAACGACAGCAAAACACTTACAGTATGCAGATCCTCTTGTAGCTTCAATGATTCTCTCTAATGAATGCTAAATAACAACTGTTTATATACTAAGCTGGCTTTGACCACGCCTTACTGACTCAGAGCAAACGAAACCAAACGCGATTTGCCACGTGACCTCAGTAAACAAGCAGTAAAGCAACTATACAGCACTAAAATCAACTAGAAACGACAGCAAAACACTTACAGTATGCAGATCCTCTTGTAGCTTCAATGATTCTCTCTAATGAATGCTAAATAACAACTGTTTATATACTAAGCTGGCTTTGACCACGCCTTACTGACTCAGAGCAAACGAAACCAAACGCGATTTGCCACGTGACCTCAGTAAACAAGCAGTAAAGCAACTATACAGCACTAAAATCAACTAGAAACGACAGCAAAACACTTACAGTATGCAGATCCTCTTGTAGCTTCAATGATTCTCTCTAATGAATGCTAAATAACAACTGTTTATATACTAAGCTGGCTTTGACCACGCCTTACTGACTCAGAGCAAACGAAACCAAACGCGATTTGCCACGTGACCTCAGTAAACAAGCAGTAAAGCAACTATACAGCACTAAAATCAACTAGAAACGACAGCAAAACACTTACAGTATGCAGATCCTCTTGTAGCTTCAATGATTCTCTCTAATGAATGCTAAATAACAACTGTTTATATACTAAGCTGGCTTTGACCACGCCTTACTGACTCAGAGCAAACGAAACCAAACGCGATTTGCCACGTGACCTCAGTAAACAAGCAGTAAAGCAACTATACAGCACTAAAATCAACTAGAAACGACAGCAAAACACTTACAGTATGCAGATCCTCTTGTAGCTTCAATGATTCTCTCTAATGAATGCTAAATAACAACTGTTTATATACTAAGCTGGCTTTGACCACGCCTTACTGACTCAGAGCAAACGAAACCAAACGCGATTTGCCACGTGACCTCAGTAAACAAGCAGTAAAGCAACTATACAGCACTAAAATCAACTAGAAACGACAGCAAAACACTTACAGTATGCAGATCCTCTTGTAGCTTCAATGATTCTCTCTAATGAATGCTAAATAACAACTGTTTATATACTAAGCTGGCTTTGACCACGCCTTACTGACTCAGAGCAAACGAAACCAAACGCGATTTGCCACGTGACCTCAGTAAACAAGCAGTAAAGCAACTATACAGCACTAAAATCAACTAGAAACGACAGCAAAACACTTACAGTATGCAGATCCTCTTGTAGCTTCAATGATTCTCTCTAATGAATGCTAAATAACAACTGTTTATATACTAAGCTGGCTTTGACCACGCCTTACTGACTCAGAGCAAACGAAACCAAACGCGATTTGCCACGTGACCTCAGTAAACAAGCAGTAAAGCAACTATACAGCACTAAAATCAACTAGAAACGACAGCAAAACACTTACAGTATGCAGATCCTCTTGTAGCTTCAATGATTCTCTCTAATGAATGCTAAATAACAACTGTTTATATACTAAGCTGGCTTTGACCACGCCTTACTGACTCAGAGCAAACGAAACCAAACGCGATTTGCCACGTGACCTCAGTAAACAAGCAGTAAAGCAACTATACAGCACTAAAATCAACTAGAAACGACAGCAAAACACTTACAGTATGCAGATCCTCTTGTAGCTTCAATGATTCTCTCTAATGAATGCTAAATAACAACTGTTTATATACTAAGCTGGCTTTGACCACGCCTTACTGACTCAGAGCAAACGAAACCAAACGCGATTTGCCACGTGACCTCAGTAAACAAGCAGTAAAGCAACTATACAGCACTAAAATCAACTAGAAACGACAGCAAAACACTTACAGTATGCAGATCCTCTTGTAGCTTCAATGATTCTCTCTAATGAATGCTAAATAACAACTGTTTATATACTAAGCTGGCTTTGACCACGCCTTACTGACTCAGAGCAAACGAAACCAAACGCGATTTGCCACGTGACCTCAGTAAACAAGCAGTAAAGCAACTATACAGCACTAAAATCAACTAGAAACGACAGCAAAACACTTACAGTATGCAGATCCTCTTGTAGCTTCAATGATTCTCTCTAATGAATGCTAAATAACAACTGTTTATATACTAAGCTGGCTTTGACCACGCCTTACTGACTCAGAGCAAACGAAACCAAACGCGATTTGCCACGTGACCTCAGTAAACAAGCAGTAAAGCAACTATACAGCACTAAAATCAACTAGAAACGACAGCAAAACACTTACAGTATGCAGATCCTCTTGTAGCTTCAATGATTCTCTCTCTAGCGCCACCAGCTGTCCAAAGTTGCACTTATGTTTATGTTAATAACTTTTGAACCGTAAGGGCTAGAAACAAAACTCTTTTTTCCTCTGATTCCTTGGGTCAAGTCGAATCGATCGCACCCTATGACGTCATTTTCCGTCATGAAAATTTTCCCGCCATTTTGAATTTTCTGAAAAACTTACTTTTTCGAACTCCTCCTAGGCCGTTACTCCGATTTTCATGAAAATTGAATCAGATCATCTTCACACCATGCTGACAAAAAGTTATGGAATTCAAGTTGATTCCTCAAACCGTTTTCGAAAAACTCACGAACGAATTGTACGTAGTGCTTGCGAAAACAGAAGTAAGGCTGTATCTCCGCAACGCTTTATCGTATTCAGACCAAACTTGGTACATGTCATCACAAGTATGACCTGAGGTACCATGCAGTGTTTCGGCGCAGCGCCACCTACTGGTGCGGAGATATGAAAAATGGGTATTTTTGCTTATAACTTCTGATGGGTTTGTCCAAAAATCATAAATTTCGTTGGATTCGGGGAATCATGCCGAGTCGAATGATATCCAATTTTCCCAATTCGGCCATTTTGGCCGTCGGCCATTTTGAATTTTGTGCTAAAATGCTGTATTTTACGAACGCATTAACGTATCTTTACAAAACTTGGTATGGGTCATCAGCACAATGCCCTGAAGGAGCCTGAGAAGTTTCGGCACAGCGCCGCCTTGTGGTCAAAAGTTATAACAAAATTTACAAAAATGCTAATAACTTTTGACTGTATTCACCAATTGTAATGAAACTGGTTTCTGTAGATTCCTTGGGTCATGCTGAGAACAAAGATATCAAATTTGCCATAGTCAGCTAAACTTCCTGTCCGCCATATTGTTTTTCTTTAAAAACCTACTTTTTCGAACTCCTCCTAGACCGTTGCTCTGATTTTCACCAAAATTGAACCGTGTCATCGTCAGACCATGCCGACAAAAAGTTATGGATTTCAAGTCGATATGTCAAACCGTTTTCGTATACCAGAGCAAAGAATTTGAGGCATGATGCAAAAACGACTCTTGAAGCTGTATCTCTTCAGTGCTTTGACATATTCAGACCAAACTTGGTATGTGTCTTCACAAGCATGACCTGAGGCAGCATACTCTGTTTCGGCGCAGCACCACCTACTGGAGTGGAGATATGAAAAATGGATTTTTTTGCTTATAACTTCTGATGGGTTTGACCAAAATTCATAAATTTGGTATGGGTCATCAGGACAATGCACTGAAGGAGCCTGAGAAGTTTCGGACCAGCGCCACCTTGTGGTCAAAAGATATAACAAAATTGACAAAAATGCTAATAACTTTTTTTCTAATTGCTCACTACTGCTGTTGGTCTGATGCTCCCAGCCATGTTGGCTTGCTTCTTGTGCCATTTTTGTGCTTGGCCCCGTAATTGCTGCTTGCAGCTATATTTATTCTTCTTCTTCTTCTTCTTCTTCTTCTTCTTCTTCTTCTTCCGCTCTTGAAGTCTATGGCAGCCCATAGAACCGCTTGCAGGAAAGTTGTGAAATTTGGCACACAGTCAGAGGACAGTCTGACCTTTGTCCATAGCAAATTTGGAGTCTCTAACTCAATCCCTCTAGCGCCACCAGCTGTCCAAAGTTGCACTTATGTTTATGTTAATAACTTTTGAACCATAAGGGCTAGAAACACAATTCTTTTTTCCTCTTATTCCATGGCTCAAGACGAATCGAACGCACCATATGACGTCATTTTCCGTCATGAAAATTTTCCCGCCATTTTGAATTTTCTGAAAAACGTACTTTTTCGAACTCCTCCTAGGCCGTTACTCCGATTTTCATGAAAATTGAATCAGATCATCTTCAGACCATGCTGACAAAAAGTTATGGAATTCAAGTTGATTCCTCAAACCATTTTCGAAAAACTAACGAACGAATTGTACGTAGTGCTTGCGAAAACAGAAGTAAGGCTGTATCTCCGCAACGCTTTATCTTATTCAGACCAAACTTGGTACATGTCATCACAAGCATGACCTGAGGTACCATGCAGTGTTTCGGCGCAGCGCCACCTACTGGTGCAGAGATATGAAAAATGGGTATTTTTGCTTATAACTTCTGATGGGTTTGTCCAAAAATCATAAATTTGGTCTCGTTGGATTCTGGGAATCATGCCGAGTCGAATGATATCCAATTTTCCCATATCGGCCATTTTGGCCGTCGGCCATTTTGAATTTTGTGCTAAAATGCTGTATTTTACGAACGCATTAACGTATCTTTACAAAACTCGGTATGGGTCATCAGCACAATGCCCTGAAGGAGCCTGAGAAGTTTCGACACAGCGCCACCTTGTGGTCAAAAGTTATAACAAAATTTACAAAAATGCTAATAACTTTTGACTGTATTCACCAATTGTAATGAGATAGATTCTCAGTAGATTCCTTGGGTCATGCTGAGAACATGCTGAGAACATAGATATCAAATTTGCCATATTCAGCTGAACTTCCTGTCCGCCATATTGTTTTTCTTTAAAAACCTACTTTTTCAAACTCCTCCTAGACCTTTGCTCCGATTTTCACCAAAATTGAACCGTATCATCTTCAGACCATGCCGACAAAACGTTATGGATTTCAAGTTGATAAGTCAAACCGTTTTCGTATACCAGAGCAAAGAATTTGAGAGATGATGCAAAAATTACTCTTGAAGCTGTATCTCTACAATGCTTCGATATATTCAGACCAAACTTGGTAAGTGTCATCACAAGCATGACCTGAGGCATCATACAGTGTTTCGGCGCAGCGCCACCTACTGGAGTGGAGATATGAAAAATGGCTATTTTTGCTTATAACTTCTGATGGGTTTGACCAAAATTCATTAATTTGGTATGGGTCATCAGGACAATGCCCTGAAGCAGCCTGAGAAGTTTCGAACCAGCGCCACCTCGTGCTCAAAAGTTATAACAAACTTGACAAAAATGCTAATAACTTTTTTTTCTAATTGCTCACTGCTGCTGTTGGTCTGATGCTCCCAGCCATGTTGGCTGGCTTCTTGTGCCGTTTTTGTGCTTGGCCCCGTAATTGCTGCTTGCAGCTATATTTATTATTATTATTATTAGGGGCCAAGCACCGAAGGTGCGGAGGTGCACCTATTGTTATTGTTGGCGTTCTTTTTTTTTTATTTTTTTTTTTTATTCTTCTTCTTCTTCTTCTTCTTCTTCCGCTCTTGAAGTCTATGGCAGCCCATAGAACCGCTTGCGGGAAAGTTGTGAAATTTGGCACACAGTCAGAGGACAGTCTGACCTTTGTCCATAGCAAATTTGGAGTCTCTAACTCAATCCCTCTAGCGCCACCAGCTGTCCAAAGTTGCACTTATGTTTATGTTAATAACTTTTAAATAATAAGGGCTAGAAACACAATTCTTTTTTCCTCTTATTCCATGGCTCAAGACGAATCGAACGCACCATATGACGTCATTTTCCGTCATGAAAATTTTCCCGCCATTTTGAATTTTCTGAAAAACGTACTTTTTCGAACTCCTCCTAGGCCGTTACTCCGATTTTCATGAAAATTGAATCAGATCATCTTCAGACCATGCTGACAAAAAGTTATGGAATTCAAGTTGATTCCTCAAACCATTTTCGAAAAACTAACGAACGAATTGTACGTAGTGCTTGCGAAAACAGAAGTAAGGCTGTATCTCCGCAACGCTTTATCTTATTCAGACCAAACTTGGTACATGTCATCACAAGCATGACCTGAGGTACCATGCAGTGTTTCGGCGCAGCGCCACCTACTGGTGCGGAGATATGAAAAATGGGTATTTTTGCTTATAACTTCTGATGGGTTTGTCCAAAAATCATAAATTTGGTCTCGTTGGATTCGGGGAATCATGCCGAGTCGAATGATATCCAATTTTCCCAATTCGGCCATTTTGGCCGTCGGCCATTTTGAATTTTGTGCTAAAATGCTGTATTTTACGAACGCATTAACGTATCTTTACAAAACTTGGTATGGGTCATCAGCAAAATGCCCTGAAGGAGCCTGAGAAGTTTCGACACAGCGCCGCCTTGTGGTAAAAGGTTATAACAAAATTTACAAAAATGCTAATAACTTTTGACTGTATTCACCAATTGTAATGAAACTGGTCTCAGTAGATTCCTTGGGTCATGCTGAGAACATAGATATCACATTTGCTATAGTCAGCTAAACTTCCTGTCCGCCATATTGTTTTTCTTCAAAAACCTACTTTTTCGAACTCCTCCTAGACCGTTGCTCCAATTTTCACCAAAATTGAACCGTGTCATCTTCAGACCATGCCGACAAAAAGTTATGGATTTCAAGTCGATAAGTCAAACCGTTTTCGTATACCGGAGCAAAGAATTTGAGATGTGATGCAAAAATTACCCTTGAAGCTGTATCTCTACAATGCTTTATCATATTCAGACCAATCTTGGTATGTGTCATCACAAGCATGACCTGAGGCATCATACAATGTTTCCGCACAGCGCCACCTACTGGAGTGGAGATATGAAAAATGGGTATTTTTGCTTATAACTTCTGATGGGTTTGACCAAAATTCATAAATTTGGTATGGTTCATCAGGACAATGCCCTGAAGGAGCCTGAGAAGTTTCGGACCAGCACCACCTTGTGGTCAAAAGTTATAACAAAATTGACAAAAATGCTAATAACTTTTGATTATATCTACCGATTGTAATAAACTGGTCTCAATAGATTCCTTGGGTCATGCTGAGAACATAGATATCAAATTTGCAATATTCAGCTGAACTTCCTGTCCGCCATATTGTTTTTCTTTAAAAACCTACTTTTTCAAACTCCTCCTAGACCTTTGCTCCGATTTTCGAACCAGCGCCACCTCGTGCTCAAAAGTTATAACAAACTTGACAAAAATGCTAATAACTTTTTTTTCTAATTGCTCACTGCTGCTGTTGGTCTGATGCTCACGGCCATGTTGGCTGGCTTCTTGTGCCGTTTTTGTGCTTGGCCCCGTAATTGCTGCTTGCAGCTATATTTATTATTATTATTATTAGGGGCCAAGCACCGAAGGTGCGGAGGTGCACCTATTGTTATTGTTGGCGTTCTTTTTTTTTTTTTTTTTTTTTAGGGGCCAAGCACCGAAGGTGCGGAGGCACCTATTGTTATTGTTGGCATTCTTTTTTTTTTCTTTTTTTTTTCTTCTTCTTCTTCTTCTTCTTCTTCTTCTTCTTCTTCTTCTTCTTCTTCTTCTTCTTCCGCTCTTGAAATCTATGGCAACCCATAGAACCGCTTGCGGGAAAGTTGTGAAATTTGGCACACAGTCAGAGGACAGTCTGACCTTTGTCCATAGCAAATTTGGAGTCTCTAACTCAATCCCTCTAGCGCCACCAGCTGTCCAAAGTTGCACTTATGTTTATGTTAATAACTTTTAAATAATAAGGGCTAGAAACACAATTCTTTTTTCCTCTTATTCCATGGCTCAAGACGAATCGAACGCACCATATGACGTCATTTTCCGTCATGAAAATTTTCCCGCCATTTTGAATTTTCTGAAAAACGTACTTTTTCGAACTCCTCCTAGGCCGTTACTCCGATTTTCATGAAAATTGAATCAGATCATCTTCAGACCATGCTGACAAAAAGTTATGGAATTCAAGTTGATTCCTCAAACCATTTTCGAAAAACTAACGAACGAATTGTACGTAGTGCTTGCGAAAACAGAAGTAAGGCTGTATCTCCGCAACGCTTTATCTTATTCAGACCAAACTTGGTACATGTCATCACAAGCATGACCTGAGGTACCATGCAGTGTTTCGGCGCAGCGCCACCTACTGGTGCAGAGATATGAAAAATGGGTATTTTTGCTTATAACTTCTGATGGGTTTGTCCAAAAATCATAAATTTGGTCTCGTTGGATTCTGGGAATCATGCCGAGTCGAATGATATCCAATTTTCCCATATCGGCCATTTTGGCCGTCGGCCATTTTGAATTTTGTGCTAAAATGCTGTATTTTACGAACGCATTAACGTATCTTTACAAAACTCGGTATGGGTCATCAGCACAATGCCCTGAAGGAGCCTGAGAAGTTTCGACACAGCGCCACCTTGTGGTCAAAAGTTATAACAAAATTTACAAAAATGCTAATAACTTTTGACTGTATTCACCAATTGTAATGAGATAGATTCTCAGTAGATTCCTTGGGTCATGCTGAGAACATGCTGAGAACATAGATATCAAATTTGCCATATTCAGCTGAACTTCCTGTCCGCCATATTGTTTTTCTTTAAAAACCTACTTTTTCAAACTCCTCCTAGACCTTTGCTCCGATTTTCACCAAAATTGAACCGTATCATCTTCAGACCATGCCGACAAAACGTTATGGATTTCAAGTTGATAAGTCAAACCGTTTTCGTATACCAGAGCAAAGAATTTGAGAGATGATGCAAAAATTACTCTTGAAGCTGTATCTCTACAATGCTTCGATATATTCAGACCAAACTTGGTAAGTGTCATCACAAGCATGACCTGAGGCATCATACAGTGTTTCGGCGCAGCGCCACCTACTGGAGTGGAGATATGAAAAATGGCTATTTTTGCTTATAACTTCTGATGGGTTTGACCAAAATTCATTAATTTGGTATGGGTCATCAGGACAATGCCCTGAAGCAGCCTGAGAAGTTTCGAACCAGCGCCACCTCGTGCTCAAAAGTTATAACAAACTTGACAAAAATGCTAATAACTTTTTTTTCTAATTGCTCACTGCTGCTGTTGGTCTGATGCTCCCAGCCATGTTGGCTGGCTTCTTGTGCCGTTTTTGTGCTTGGCCCCGTAATTGCTGCTTGCAGCTATATTTATTATTATTATTATTAGGGGCCAAGCACCGAAGGTGCGGAGGTGCACCTATTGTTATTGTTGGCGTTCTTTTTTTTTTATTTTTTTTTTTATTCTTCTTCTTCTTCTTCTTCTTCCGCTCTTGAAGTCTATGGCAGCCCATAGAACCGCTTGCGGGAAAGTTGTGAAATTTGGCACACAGTCAGAGGACAGTCTGACCTTTGTCCATAGCAAATTTGGAGTCTCTAACTCAATCCCTCTAGCGCCACCAGCTGTCCAAAGTTGCACTTATGTTTATGTTAATAACTTTTAAATAATAAGGGCTAGAAACACAATTCTTTTTTCCTCTTATTCCATGGCTCAAGACGAATCGAACGCACCATATGACGTCATTTTCCGTCATGAAAATTTTCCCGCCATTTTGAATTTTCTGAAAAACGTACTTTTTCGAACTCCTCCTAGGCCGTTACTCCGATTTTCATGAAAATTGAATCAGATCATCTTCAGACCATGCTGACAAAAAGTTATGGAATTCAAGTTGATTCCTCAAACCATTTTCGAAAAACTAACGAACGAATTGTACGTAGTGCTTGCGAAAACAGAAGTAAGGCTGTATCTCCGCAACGCTTTATCTTATTCAGACCAAACTTGGTACATGTCATCACAAGCATGACCTGAGGTACCATGCAGTGTTTCGGTGCAGCGCCACCTACTGGTGCGGAGATATGAAAAATGGGTATTTTTGCTTATAACTTCTGATGGGTTTGTCCAAAAATCATAAATTTGGTCTCGTTGGATTCGGGGAATCATGCCGAGTCGAATGATATCCAATTTTCCCAATTCGGCCATTTTGGCCGTCGGCCATTTTGAATTTTGTGCTAAAATGCTGTATTTTACGAACGCATTAACGTATCTTTACAAAACTTGGTATGGGTCATCAGCAAAATGCCCTGAAGGAGCCTGAGAAGTTTCGACACAGCGCCGCCTTGTGGTAAAAGGTTATAACAAAATTTACAAAAATGCTAATAACTTTTGACTGTATTCACCAATTGTAATGAAACTGGTCTCAGTAGATTCCTTGGGTCATGCTGAGAACATAGATATCACATTTGCTATAGTCAGCTAAACTTCCTGTCCGCCATATTGTTTTTCTTCAAAAACCTACTTTTTCGAACTCCTCCTAGACCGTTGCTCCAATTTTCACCAAAATTGAACCGTGTCATCTTCAGACCATGCCGACAAAAAGTTATGGATTTCAAGTCGATAAGTCAAACCGTTTTCGTATACCGGAGCAAAGAATTTGAGATGTGATGCAAAAATTACCCTTGAAGCTGTATCTCTACAATGCTTTATCATATTCAGACCAATCTTGGTATGTGTCATCACAAGCATGACCTGAGGCATCATACAATGTTTCCGCACAGCGCCACCTACTGGAGTGGAGATATGAAAAATGGGTATTTTTGCTTATAACTTCTGATGGGTTTGACCAAAATTCATAAATTTGGTATGGTTCATCAGGACAATGCCCTGAAGGAGCCTGAGAAGTTTCGGACCAGCACCACCTTGTGGTCAAAAGTTATAACAAAATTGACAAAAATGCTAATAACTTTTGATTATATCTACCGATTGTAATAAACTGGTCTCAATAGATTCCTTGGGTCATGCTGAGAACATAGATATCAAATTTGCAATATTCAGCTGAACTTCCTGTCCGCCATATTGTTTTTCTTTAAAAACCTACTTTTTCAAACTCCTCCTAGACCTTTGCTCCGATTTTCGAACCAGCGCCACCTCGTGCTCAAAAGTTATAACAAACTTGACAAAAATGCTAATAACTTTTTTTTCTAATTGCTCACTGCTGCTGTTGGTCTGATGCTCACGGCCATGTTGGCTGGCTTCTTGTGCCGTTTTTGTGCTTGGCCCCGTAATTGCTGCTTGCAGCTATATTTATTATTATTATTATTAGGGGCCAAGCACCGAAGGTGCGGAGGTGCACCTATTGTTATTGTTGGCGTTCTTTTTTTTTTTTTTTTTTTTTAGGGGCCAAGCACCGAAGGTGCGGAGGCACCTATTGTTATTGTTGGCATTCTTTTTTTTTTCTTTTTTTTTTCTTCTTCTTCTTCTTCTTCTTCTTCTTCTTCTTCTTCTTCTTCTTCTTCTTCTTCTTCTTCTTCTTCTTCTTCCGCTCTTGAAATCTATGGCAACCCATAGAACCGCTTGCGGGAAAGTTGTGAAATTTGGCACACAGTTAGAGGACAGTCTGATCTATGACCATAGCCAATTTGGAGTCTCTAACTCAATCTCTCTAGCGCCACCAGCTGTCCAAAGTTGCACTTATGTTTATGTTAATAACTTTTGAACCGTAAGGGCTAGAAACAAAACTCTTTTTTCCTCTGATTCCTTGGGTCAAGTCGAATCGATCGCACCCTATGACGTCATTTTCCGTCATGAAAATTTTCCCGCCATTTTGAATTTTCTGAAAAACTTACTTTTTCGAACTCCTCCTAGGCCGTTACTCCGATTTTCATGAAAATTGAATCAGATCATCTTCACACAATGCTGACAAAAAGTTATGGAATTCAAGTTGATTCCTCAAACCGTTTTCGAAAAACTCACGAACGAATTGTACGTAGTGCTTGCGAAAACAGAAGTAAGGCTGTATCTCCGCAACGCTTTATCGTATTCAGACCAAACTTGGTACATGTCATCACAAGCATGACCTGAGGTACCATGCAGTGTTTCGGCGCAGCGCCACCTACTGGTGCGGAGATATGAAAAATGGGTATTTTTGCTTATAACTTCTGATGGGTTTGTCCAAAAATCATAAATTTGGTCTCGTTGGATTCGGGGAATCATGCCGAGTCGAATGATATCCAATTTTCCCAATTCGGCCATTTTGGCCGTCGGCCATTTTGAATTTTGTGCTAAAATGCTGTATTTTACGAACGCATTAACGTATCTTTACAAAACTTGGTATGGGTCATCAGCACAATGCCCTGAAGGAGCCTGAGAAGTTTCGGCACAGCGCCGCCTTGTGGTCAAAAGTTATAACAAAATTTACAAAAATGCTAATAACTTTTGACTGTATTCACCAATTGTAATGAAACTGGTTTCTGTAGATTCCTTGGGTCATGCTGAGAACAAAGATATCAAATTTGCCATAGTCAGCTAAACTTCCTGTCCGCCATATTGTTTTTCTTTAAAAACCTACTTTTTCGAACTCCTCCTAGACCGTTGCTCTGATTTTCACCAAAATTGAACCGTGTCATCGTCAGACCATGCCGACAAAAATTTATGGATTTCAAGTCGATATGTCAAACCGTTTTCGTATACCAGAGCAAAGAATTTGAGGCATGATGCAAAAACGACTCTTGAAGCTGTATCTCTTCAGTGCTTTGACATATTCAGACCAAACTTGGTATGTGTCTTCACAAGCATGACCTGAGGCAGCATACTCTATTTCAGCGCAGCACCACCTACTGGAGTGGAGATATGAAAAATTGATTTTTTTGCTTATAACTTCTGATGGGTTTGACCAAAATTCATAAATTTGGTATGGGTCATCAGGACAATGCACTGAAGGAGCCTGAGAAGTTTCGGACCAGCGCCACCTTGTGGTCAAAAGATATAACAAAATTGACAAAAATGCTAATAACTTTTTTTCTAATTGCTCACTACTGCTGTTGGTCTGATGCTCCCAGCCATGTTGGCTTGCTTCTTGTGCCATTTTTGTGCTTGGCCCCGTAATTGCTGCTTGCAGCTATATTTCTTCTTCTTCTTCTTCTTCTTCTTCTTCTTCTTCTTCCGCTCTTGAAGTCTATGGCAGCCCATAGAACCGCTTGCGGGAAAGTTGTGAAATTTGGCACACAGTCAGGACAGGACAGTCTGACCTTTGTCCATAGCAAATTTGGAGTCTCTAACTCAATCCCTCTAGCGCCACCAGCTGTCCAAAGTTGCACTTATGTTTATGTTAATAACTTTTGAACCATAAGGGCTAGAAACACAATTCTTTTTTCCTCTTATTCCTTGGCTCAAGACGAATCGAACGCACCATATGACGTCATTTTCCGTCATGAAAATGTTTCCGCCATTTTGAATTTTCTGAAAAACTTACTTTTTCGAACTCCTCCTAGGCCGTTACTCCGATTTTCATGAAAATTGAATCAGATCATCTTCAGACCATGCTGACAAAAAGTTATGGAATTCAAGTTGATTCCTCAAACCGTTTTCGAAAAACTAACGAACGAATTGTACGTAGTGCTTGCGAAAACAGAAGTAAGGCTGTATCTCCGCAACGCTTTATCTTATTCAGACCAAACTTGGTACATGTCATCACAAGCATGACCTGAGGTACCATGCAGTGTTTCGGCGCAGCGCCACCTACTGGTGCGGAGATATGAAAAATGGGTATTTTTGCTTATAACTTCTGATGGGTTTGTCCAAAAATCATAAATTTGGTCTCGTTGGATTCGGGGAATCATGCCGAGTCGAATGATATCCAATTTTCCCAATTCGGCCATTTTGAATTTTGTGCTAAAATGCTGTATTTTACGAACGCATTAACGTATCTTTACAAAACTTGGTATGGGTCATCAGCACAATGCCCTGAAGGAGCCTGAGAAGTTTCGACACAGCGCCGCCTTGTGGTAAAAGGTTATAACAAAATTTACAAAAATGCTAATAACTTTTGACTGTATTCACCAATTGTAATGAAACTGGTCTCAGTAGATTCCTTGGGTCATGCTGAGAACAAAGATATCAAATTTGCCATAGTCAGCTAAACTTCCTGTCCGCCATATTGTTTTTCTTTAAAAACCTACTTTTTCGAACTCCTCCTAGACCGTTGCTCCGATTTTCACCAAAATTGAACCGTGTCATCGTCAGACCATGCCGACAAAAAGTTATGGATTTCAAGTCGATATGTCAAACCGTTTTCGTATACCAGAGCAAAGAATTTGAGGCATGATGCAAAAACGACTCTTGAAGCTGTATCTCTTCAGTGCTTTGACATATTCAGACCAAACTTGGTATGTGTCTTCACAAGCATGACCTGAGGCAGCATACTCTGTTTCGGCGCAGCGCCACCTACTGGAGTGGAGATATTAAAAATGCCATTTTTGCTTATAACTTCTGATGGGTTTGACCAAAATTCATAAATTTGGTATGGGTCATCAGGACAATGCACTGAAGGAGCCTGAGAAGTTTCGGACCAGCGCCACCTTGTGGTCAAAAGATATAACAAAATTGACAAAAATGCTAATAACTTTTTTTCTAATTGCTCACTACTGCTGTTGGTCTGATGCTCCCAGCCATGTTGGCTTGCTTCTTGTGCCATTTTTGTGCTTGGCCCCGTAATTGCTGCTTGCAGCTATATTTATTCTTCTTCTTCTTCTTCTTCTTCTTCTTCTTCTTCTTCCGCTCTTGAAGTCTATGGCAGCCCATAGAACCGCTTGCGGGAAAGTTGTGAAATTTGGCACACAGTCAGAGGACAGTCTGACCTTTGTCCATAGCAAATTTGGAGTCTCTAACTCAATCCCTCTAGCGCCACCAGCTGTCCAAAGTTGCACTTATGTTTATGTTAATAACTTTTGAACCATAAGGGCTAGAAACACAATTCTTTTTTCCTCTTATTCCTTGGCTCAAGACGAATCGAACGCACCATATGACGTCATTTTCCGTCATGAAAATTTTTCCGCCATTTTGAATTTTCTGAAAAACGTACTTTTTCGAACTCCTCCTAGGCCGTTACTCCGATTTTCATGAAAATTGAATCAGATCATCTTCAGACCATGCTGACAAAAAGTTATGGAATTCAAGTTGATTCCTCAAACCATTTTCGAAAAACTCACGAACGAATTGTACGTAGTGCTTGCGAAAACAGAAGTAAGGCTATATCTCCGCAACGCTTTATCGTATTCAGACCAAACTTGGTACATGTCATCACAAGCATGACCTGAGGTACCATGCAGTGTTTCGGCGCAGCGCCACCTACTGGTGCAGAGATATGAAAAATGGGTATTTTTGCTTATAACTTCTGATGGGTTTGTCCAAAAATCATAAATTTGGTCTCGTTGGATTCGGGGAATCATGCCGAGTCGAATGATATCCAATTTTCCCATATCGGCCATTTTGGCCGTCGGCCATTTTGAATTTTGTGCTAAAATGCTGTATTTTACGAACGCATTAACGTATCTTTACAAAACTTGGTATGGGTCATCAGCACAATGCCCTGAAGGAGCCTGAGAAGTTTCGACACAGCGCCACCTTGTGGTCAAAAGTTATAACAAAATTTACAAAAATGCTAATAACTTTTGACTGTATTCACCAATTGTAATGAAACTGGATTCTCAGTAGATTCCTTGGGTCATGGTGAGAACATGCTGAGAACATAGATATCAAGTTTGCCATATTTGGCCGAACTTCCTGTCCGCCATCTTGATTTTTTGTCAAAACCTACTTTTTCAAACTCCTCCTAGACCGTTTGTCCGATTTTCACCAAAATTGAATCGTATCATCTCCACACTGTACCGACAAAAAGTTATGGATTTCAAGTTGATAAGTCAAACCGTTTTCGTATACCAGAGCAAAGAATTTGAGAGATGATGCAAAAATTACTCTTGAAGCTGTATCTCTACAATGCTTTTACATATTCAGACCAAACTAGTTAATTGTCAACACAAGCATGACCTGAGGCATCATACAGTGTTTCGGCGCAGCGCCACCTACTGGAGTGGAGATATGAAAAATGGCTATTTTTGCTTATAACTTCTGATGGGTTTGACCAAAATTCATTAATTTGGTATGGGTCATCAGGACAATGCCCTGAAGCAGCCTGAGAAGTTTCGAACCAGCGCCACCTCGTGCTCAAAAGTTATAACAAACTTGACAAAAATGCTAATAACTTTTTTTCTAATTGCTCACTGCTGCTGTTGGTCTGATGCTCCCAGCCATGTTGGCTGGCTTCTTGTGCCGTTTTTGTGCTTGGCCCCGTAATTGCTGCTTGCAGCTATATTTATTATTATTATTATTAGGGGCCAAGCACCGAAGGTGCGGAGGTGCACCTATTGTTATTGTTGGCGTTCTTTTTTTTTTATTTTTTTTTTCTTCTTCTTCTTCTTCTTCTTCTTCCGCTCTTGAAGTCTATGGCAACCCATAGAACCGCTTGCGGGAAAGTTGTGAAATTTGGCACACAGTTAGAGGACAGTCTGATCTATGACCATAGCCAATTTGGAGTCTCTAACTCAATCTCTCTAGCGCCACCAGCTGTCCAAAGTTGCACTTATGTTTATGTTAATAACTTTTGAACCATAAGGGCTAGAAACAAAACTCTTTTTTCCTCTGATTCCTTGGGTCAAGACGAATCGATCGCACCCTATGACGTCATTTTCCGTCATGAAAATTTTTCCGCCATTTTGAATTTTCTGAAAAACTTACTTTTTCGAACTCCTCCTAGGCCGTTACTCCGATTTTCATGAAAATTGAATCAGATCATCTTCAGACCATGCTGACAAAAAGTTATGGAATTCAAGTTGATTCCTCAAACCGTTTTCGAAAAACTAACGAACGAATTGTACGTAGTGCTTGCGAAAACAGAAGTAAGGCTGTATCTCCGCAACGCTTTATTGTATTCAGACCAAACTTGGTACATGTCATCACAAGCATGACCTGAGGTACCATGCAGTGTTTCGGCGCAGCGCCACCTACTGGTGCGGAGATATGAAAAATGGGTATTTTTGCTTATAACTTCTGATGGGTTTGTCCAAAAATCATAAATTTGGTCTCGTTGGATTCGGGGAATCATGCCGAGTCGAATGATATCCAATTTTCCCAATTCGGCCATTTTGGCCGTCGGCCATTTTGAATTTTGTGCTAAAATGCTGTATTTTACGAACGCATTAACGTATCTTTACAAAACTTGGTATGGGTCATCAGCACAATGCCCTGAAGGAGCCTGAAAAGTTTCGGCACAGCGCCGCCTTGTGGTCAAAAGTTATAACAAAATTTACAAAAATGCTAATAACTTTTGACTGTATTCACCAATTGTAATGAGATAGATTCTCAGTAGATTCCTTGGGTCATGCTGAGAACATGCTGAGAACATAGATATCAAATTTGCCATATTCAGCTGAACTTCCTGTCCGCCATATTGTTTTTCTTTAAAAACCTACTTTTTCAAACTCCTCCTAGACCTTTGCTCCGATTTTCACCAAAATTGAACCGTATCATCTTCAGACCATGCCGACAAAACGTTATGGATTTCAAGTTGATAAGTCAAACCATTTTCGTATACCAGAGCAAAGAATTTGAGAGATGATGCAAAAATTACTCTTGAAGCTGTATCTCTACAATGCTTTGACATATTCAGACCAAACTTGGTAAGTGTCATCACAAGCATGACCTGAGGCATCATACAGTGTTTCGGCGCAGCGCCACCTACTGGAGTGGAGATATGAAAAATGGCTATTTTTGCTTATAACTTCTGATGGGTTTGACCAAAATTCATTAATTTGGTATGGGTCATCAGGACAATGCCCTGAAGCAGCCTGAGAAGTTTCGAACCAGCGCCACCTCGTGCTCAAAAGTTATAACAAACTTGACAAAAATGCTAATAACTTTTTTTTCTAATTGCTCACTGCTGCTGTTGGTCTGATGCTCCCAGCCATGTTGGCTGGCTTCTTGTGCCGTTTTTGTGCTTGGCCCCGTAATTGCTGCTTGCAGCTATATTTATTATTATTATTATTAGGGGCCAAGCACCGAAGGTGCGGAGGTGCACCTATTGTTATTGTTGGCGTTCTTTTTTTTTTATTTTTTTTTTTATTCTTCTTCTTCTTCTTCTTCTTCTTCCGCTCTTGAAGTCTATGGCAACCCATAGAACCGCTTGCGGGAAAGTTGTGAAATTTGGCACACAGTTAGAGGACAGTCTGACCTTTGTCCATAGCAAATTTGGAGTCTCTAACTCAATCCCTCTAGCGCCACCAGCTGTCCAAAGTTGCACTTATGTTTATGTTAATAACTTTTGAACCATAAGGGCTAGAAACAAAACTCTTTTTTCCTCTGATTCCTTGGGTCAAGACGAATCGATCGCACCCTATGACGTCATTTTCCGTCATGAAAATTTTTCCGCCATTTTGAATTTTCTGAAAAACTTACTTTTTCGAACTCCTCCTAGGCCGTTACTCCGATTTTCATGAAAATTGAATCAGATCATCTTCAGACCATGCTGACAAAAAGTTATGGAATTCAAGTTGATTCCTCAAACCGTTTTCGAAAAACTCACGAACGAATTGTACGTAGTGCTTGCGAAAACAGAAGTAAGGCTGTATCTCCGCAACGCTTTATCGTATTCAGACCAAACTTGGTACATGTCATCACAAGCATGACCTGAGGTACCATGCAGTGTTTCGGCGCAGCGCCACCTACTGGTGCGGAGATATGAAAAATGGGTATTTTTGCTTATAACTTCTGATGGGTTTGTCCAAAAATCATAAATTTGGTCTCGTTGGATTCGGGGAATCATGCCGAGTCGAATGATATCCAATTTTCCCAATTCGGCCATTTTGGCCGTCGGCCATTTTGAATTTTGTGCTAAAATGCTGTATTTTACGAACGCATTAACGTATCTTTACAAAACTTGGTATGGGTCATCAGCACAATGCCCTGAAGGAGCCTGAGAAGTTTCGACACAGCGCCGCCTTGTGGTCAAAAGTTATAACAAAATTTACAAAAATGCTAATAACTTTTGACTGTATTCACCAATTGTAATGAAACTGGTCTCAGTAGATTCCTTGGGTCATGCTGAGAACAAAGATATCAAATTTGCCATAGTCAGCTAAACTTCCTGTCCGCCATATTGTTTTTCTTTAAAAACCTACTTTTTCGAACTCCTCCTAGACCGTTGCTCCGATTTTCACCAAAATTGAACCGTGTCATCGTCAGACCATGCCGACAAAAAGTTATGGATTTCAAGTCGATATGTCAAACCGTTTTCGTATACCAGAGCAAAGAATTTGAGGCATGATGCAAAAACGACTCTTGAAGCTGTATCTCTTCAGTGCTTTGACATATTCAGACCAAACTTGGTATGTGTCTTCACAAGCATGACCTGAGGCAGCATACTCTGTTTCGGCGCAGCGCCACCTACTGGAGTGGAGATATTAAAAATGCCATTTTTGCTTATAACTTCTGATGGGTTTGACCAAAATTCATAAATTTGGTATGGGTCATCAGGACAATGCACTGAAGGAGCCTGAGAAGTTTCGGACCAGCGCCACCTTGTGGTCAAAAGATATAACAAAATTGACAAAAATGCTAATAACTTTTTTTCTAATTGCTCACTACTGCTGTTGGTCTGATGCTCCCAGCCATGTTGGCTTGCTTCTTGTGCCATTTTTGTGCTTGGCCCCGTAATTGCTGCTTGCAGCTATATTTATTCTTCTTCTTCTTCTTCTTCTTCTTCTTCTTCTTCTTCCGCTCTTGAAGTCTATGGCAGCCCATAGAACCGCTTGCGGGAAAGTTGTGAAATTTGGCACACAGTCAGGACAGGACAGTCTGACCTTTGTCCATAGCAAATTTGGAGTCTCTAACTCAATCCCTCTAGCGCCACCAGCTGTCCAAAGTTGCACTTATGTTTATGTTAATAACTTTTGAACCATAAGGGCTAGAAACACAATTCTTTTTTCCTCTTATTCCTTGGCTCAAGACGAATCGAACGCACCATATGACGTCATTTTCCGTCATGAAAATTTTTCCGCCATTTTGAATTTTCTGAAAAACGTACTTTTTCGAACTCCTCCTAGGCCGTTACTCCGATTTTCATGAAAATTGAATCAGATCATCTTCAGACCATGCTGACAAAAAGTTATGGAATTCAAGTTGATTCCTCAAACCGTTTTCGAAAAACTAACGAACGAATTGTACGTAGTGCTTGCGAAAACAGAAGTAAGGCTGTATCTCCGCAACGCTTTATCTTATTCAGACCAAACTTGGTACATGTCATCACAAGCATGACCTGAGGTACCATGCAGTGTTTCGGCGCAGCGCCACCTACTGGTGCGGAGATATGAAAAATGGGTATTTTTGCTTATAACTTCTGATGGGTTTGTCCAAAAATCATAAATTTGGTCTCGTTGGATTCGGGGAATCATGCCGAGTCGAATGATATCCAATTTTCCCAATTCGGCCATTTTGAATTTTGTGCTAAAATGCTGTATTTTACGAACGCATTAACGTATCTTTACAAAACTTGGTATGGGTCATCAGCACAATGCCCTGAAGGAGCCTGAGAAGTTTCGGCACAGCGCCGCCTTGTGGTCAAAAGTTATAACAAAATTTACAAAAATGCTAATAACTTTTGACTGTATTCACCAATTGTAATGAAACTGGTCTCAGTAGATTCCTTGGGTCATGCTGAGAACAAAGATATCAAATTTGCCATAGTCAGCTAAACTTCCTGTCCGCCATATTGTTTTTCTTTAAAAACCTACTTTTTCGAACTCCTCCTAGACCGTTGCTCCGATTTTCACCAAAATTGAACCGTGTCATCGTCAGACCATGCCGACAAAAAGTTATGGATTTCAAGTCGATATGTCAAACCGTTTTCGTATACCAGAGCAAAGAATTTGAGGCATGATGCAAAAACGACTCTTGAAGCTGTATCTCTTCAGTGCTTTGACATATTCAGACCAAACTTGGTATGTGTCTTCACAAGCATGACCTGAGGCAGCATACTCTGTTTCGGCGCAGCGCCACCTACTGGAGTGGAGATATTAAAAATGCCATTTTTGCTTATAACTTCTGATGGGTTTGACCAAAATTCATAAATTTGGTATGGGTCATCAGGACAATGCACTGAAGGAGCCTGAGAAGTTTCGGACCAGCGCCACCTTGTGGTCAAAAGATATAACAAAATTGACAAAAATGCTAATAACTTTTTTTCTAATTGCTCACTACTGCTGTTGGTCTGATGCTCCCAGCCATGTTGGCTTGCTTCTTGTGCCATTTTTGTGCTTGGCCCCGTAATTGCTGCTTGCAGCTATATTTATTCTTCTTCTTCTTCTTCTTCTTCTTCTTCTTCCGCTCTTGAAGTCTATGGCAGCCCATAGAACCGCTTGCGGGAAAGTTGTGAAATTTGGCACACAGTATGGACAGGACAGTCTGACCTTTGTCCATAGCAAATTTGGAGTCTCTAACTCAATCCCTCTAGCGCCACCAGCTGTCCAAAGTTGCACTTATGTTTATGTTAATAACTTTTGAACCATAAGGGCTAGAAACACAATTCTTTTTTCCTCTTATTCCTTGGCTCAAGACGAATCGAACGCACCATATGACGTCATTTTCCGTCATGAAAATGTTTCCGCCATTTTGAATTTTCTGAAAAACGTACTTTTTCGAACTCCTCCTAGGCCGTTACTCCGATTTTCATGAAAATTGAATCAGATCATCTTCAGACCATGCTGACAAAAAGTTATGGAATTCAAGTTGATTCCTCAAACCGTTTTCGAAAAACTAACGAACGAATTGTACGTAGTGCTTGCGAAAACAGAAGTAAGGCTGTATCTCCGCAACGCTTTATCTTATTCAGACCAAACTTGGTACATGTCATCACAAGCATGACCTGAGGTACCATGCAGTGTTTCGGCGCAGCGCCACCTACTGGTGCGGAGATATGAAAAATGGGTATTTTTGCTTATAACTTCTGATGGGTTTGTCCAAAAATCATAAATTTGGTCTCGTTGGATTCGGGGAATCATGCCGAGTCGAATGATATCCAATTTTCCCAATTCGGCCATTTTGAATTTTGTGCTAAAATGCTGTATTTTACGAACGCATTAACGTATCTTTACAAAACTTGGTATGGGTCATCAGCACAATGCCCTGAAGGAGCCTGAGAAGTTTCGACACAGCGCCGCCTTGTGGTCAAAAGTTATAACAAAATTTACAAAAATGCTAATAACTTTTGACTGTATTCACCAATTGTAATGAAACTGGTCTCAGTAGATTCCTTGGGTCATGCTGAGAACAAAGATATCAAATTTGCCATAGTCAGCTAAACTTCCTGTCCGCCATATTGTTTTTCTTTAAAAACCTACTTTTTCGAACTCCTCCTAGACCGTTGCTCCGATTTTCACCAAAATTGAACCGTGTCATCGTCAGACCATGCCGACAAAAAGTTATGGATTTCAAGTCGATATGTCAAACCGTTTTCGTATACCAGAGCAAAGAATTTGAGGCATGATGCAAAAACGACTCTTGAAGCTGTATCTCTTCAGTGCTTTGACATATTCAGACCAAACTTGGTATGTGTCTTCACAAGCATGACCTGAGGCAGCATACTCTGTTTCGGCGCAGCGCCACCTACTGGAGTGGAGATATTAAAAATGCCATTTTTGCTTATAACTTCTGATGGGTTTGACCAAAATTCATAAATTTGGTATGGGTCATCAGGACAATGCACTGAAGGAGCCTGAGAAGTTTCGGACCAGCGCCACCTTGTGGTCAAAAGATATAACAAAATTGACAAAAATGCTAATAACTTTTTTTCTAATTGCTCACTACTGCTGTTGGTCTGATGCTCCCAGCCATGTTGGCTTGCTTCTTGTGCCATTTTTGTGCTTGGCCCCGTAATTGCTGCTTGCAGCTATATTTAGGGGCCAAGCACCGAAGGTGCGGAGGCACCTATTGTTATTGTTGGCGTTCTTTTTTTTATTTTATTTTTTTTATTATTCTTCTTCTTCTTCTTCTTCTTCCGCTCTTGAAGTCTATGGCAGCCCATAGAACCGCTTGCGGGAAAGTTGTGAAATTTGGCACACAGTCAGAGGACAGTCTGACCTTTGTCCATAGCAAATTTGGAGTCTCTAACTCAATCCCTCTAGCGCCACCAGCTGTCCAAAGTTGCACTTATGTTTATGTTAATAACTTTTGAACCATAAGGGCTAGAAACACAATTCTTTTTTCCTCTTATTCCTTGGCTCAAGACGAATCGAACACACCATATGACGTCATTTTCCGTCATGAAAATTTTTCCGCCATTTTGAATTTTCTGAAAAACGTACTTTTTCGAACTCCTCCTAGGCCGTTACTCCGATTTTCATGAAAATTGAATCAGATCATCTTCAGACCATGCTGACAAAAAGTTATGGAATTCAAGTTGATTCCTCAAACCGTTTTCGAAAAACTAACGAACGAATTGTACGTAGTGCATGCGAAAACAGAAGTAAGGCTGTATCTCCGCAACGCTTTATCGTATTCAGACCAAACTTGGTACATGTCATCACAAGCATGACCTGAGGTACCATGCAGTGTTTCGGCGCAGCGCCACCTACTGGTGCGGAGATATGAAAAATGGGTATTTTTGCTTATAACTTCTGATGGGTTTGTCCAAAAATCATAAATTTGGTCTCGTTGGATTCGGGGAATCATGCCGAGTCGAATGATATCCAATTTTCCCAATTCGGCCATTTTGAATTTTGTGCTAAAATGCTGTATTTTACGAACGCATTAACGTATCTTTACAAAACTTGGTATGGGTCATCAGCACAATGCCCTGAAGGAGCCTGAGAAGTTTCGGCACAGCGCCGCCTTGTGGTCAAAAGTTATAACAAAATTTACAAAAATGCTAATAACTTTTGACTGTATTCACCAATTGTAATGAAACTGGTTTCTGTAGATTCCTTGGGTCATGCTGAGAACAAAGATATCAAATTTGCCATAGTCAGCTAAACTTCCTGTCCGCCATATTGTTTTTCTTTAAAAACCTACTTTTTCGAACTCCTCCTAGACCGTTGCTCCGATTTTCACCAAAATTGAACCGTGTCATCGTCAGACCATGCCGACAAAAAGTTATGGATTTCAAGTCGATATGTCAAACCGTTTTCGTATACCAGAGCAAAGAATTTGAGGCATGATGCAAAAACGACTCTTGAAGCTGTATCTCTTCAGTGCTTTGACATATTCAGACCAAACTTGGTATGTGTCTTCACAAGCATGACCTGAGGCAGCATACTCTGTTTCGGCGCAGCGCCACCTACTGGAGTGGAGATATTAAAAATGCCATTTTTGCTTATAACTTCTGATGGGTTTGACCAAAATTCATAAATTTGGTATGGGTCATCAGGACAATGCACTGAAGGAGCCTGAGAAGTTTCGGACCAGCGCCACCTTGTGGTCAAAAGATATAACAAAATTGACAAAAATGCTAATAACTTTTTTTCTAATTGCTCACTACTGCTGTTGGTCTGATGCTCCCAGCCATGTTGGCTTGCTTCTTGTGCCATTTTTGTGCTTGGCCCCGTAATTGCTGCTTGCAGCTATATTTCTTCTTCTTCTTCTTCTTCTTCTTCTTCTTCTTCCGCTCTTGAAGTCTATGGCAGCCCATAGAACCGCTTGCGGGAAAGTTGTGAAATTTGGCACACAGTCAGGACAGGACAGTCTGACCTTTGTCCATAGCAAATTTGGAGTCTCTAACTCAATCCCTCTAGCGCCACCAGCTGTCCAAAGTTGCACTTATGTTTATGTTAATAACTTTTGAACCATAAGGGCTAGAAACACAATTCTTTTTTCCTCTTATTCCTTGGCTCAAGACGAATCGAACGCACCATATGACGTCATTTTCCGTCATGAAAATGTTTCCGCCATTTTGAATTTTCTGAAAAACTTACTTTTTCGAACTCCTCCTAGGCCGTTACTCCGATTTTCATGAAAATTGAATCAGATCATCTTCAGACCATGCTGACAAAAAGTTATGGAATTCAAGTTGATTCCTCAAACCGTTTTCGAAAAACTAACGAACGAATTGTACGTAGTGCTTGCGAAAACAGAAGTAAGGCTGTATCTCCGCAACGCTTTATCTTATTCAGACCAAACTTGGTACATGTCATCACAAGCATGACCTGAGGTACCATGCAGTGTTTCGGCGCAGCGCCACCTACTGGTGCGGAGATATGAAAAATGGGTATTTTTGCTTATAACTTCTGATGGGTTTGTCCAAAAATCATAAATTTGGTCTCGTTGGATTCGGGGAATCATGCCGAGTCGAATGATATCCAATTTTCCCAATTCGGCCATTTTGAATTTTGTGCTAAAATGCTGTATTTTACGAACGCATTAACGTATCTTTACAAAACTTGGTATGGGTCATCAGCACAATGCCCTGAAGGAGCCTGAGAAGTTTCGACACAGCGCCGCCTTGTGGTAAAAGGTTATAACAAAATTTACAAAAATGCTAATAACTTTTGACTGTATTCACCAATTGTAATGAAACTGGTCTCAGTAGATTCCTTGGGTCATGCTGAGAACAAAGATATCAAATTTGCCATAGTCAGCTAAACTTCCTGTCCGCCATATTGTTTTTCTTTAAAAACCTACTTTTTCGAACTCCTCCTAGACCGTTGCTCCGATTTTCACCAAAATTGAACCGTGTCATCGTCAGACCATGCCGACAAAAAGTTATGGATTTCAAGTCGATATGTCAAACCGTTTTCGTATACCAGAGCAAAGAATTTGAGGCATGATGCAAAAACGACTCTTGAAGCTGTATCTCTTCAGTGCTTTGACATATTCAGACCAAACTTGGTATGTGTCTTCACAAGCATGACCTGAGGCAGCATACTCTGTTTCGGCGCAGCGCCACCTACTGGAGTGGAGATATTAAAAATGCCATTTTTGCTTATAACTTCTGATGGGTTTGACCAAAATTCATAAATTTGGTATGGGTCATCAGGACAATGCACTGAAGGAGCCTGAGAAGTTTCGGACCAGCGCCACCTTGTGGTCAAAAGATATAACAAAATTGACAAAAATGCTAATAACTTTTTTTCTAATTGCTCACTACTGCTGTTGGTCTGATGCTCCCAGCCATGTTGGCTTGCTTCTTGTGCCATTTTTGTGCTTGGCCCCGTAATTGCTGCTTGCAGCTATATTTCTTCTTCTTCTTCTTCTTCTTCTTCTTCCGCTCTTGAAGTCTATGGCAGCCCATAGAACCGCTTGCGGGAAAGTTGTGAAATTTGGCACACAGTCAGAGGACAGTCTGACCTTTGTCCATAGCAAATTTGGAGTCTCTAACTCAATCCCTCTAGCGCCACCAGCTGTCCAAAGTTGCACTTATGTTTATGTTAATAACTTTTGAACCATAAGGGCTAGAAACACAATTCTTTTTTCCTCTTATTCCTTGGCTCAAGACGAATCGAACGAACCATATGACGTCATTTTCCGTCATGAAAATTTTTCCGCCATTTTGAATTTTCTGAAAAACGTACTTTTTCGAACTCCTCCTAGGCCGTTACTCCGATTTTCATGAAAATTGAATCAGATCATCTTCAGACCATGCTGACAAAAAGTTATGGAATTCAAGTTGATTCCTCAAACCGTTTTCGAAAAACTAACGAACGAATTGTACGTAGTGCATGCGAAAACAGAAGTAAGGCTGTATCTCCGCAACGCTTTATCGTATTCAGACCAAACTTGGTACATGTCATCACAAGCATGACCTGAGGTACCATGCAGTGTTTCGGCGCAGCGCCACCTACTGGTGCGGAGATATGAAAAATGGGTATTTTTGCTTATAACTTCTGATGGGTTTGTCCAAAAATCATAAATTTGGTCTCGTTGGATTCGGGGAATCATGCCGAGTCGAATGATATCCAATTTTCCCAATTCGGCCATTTTGAATTTTGTGCTAAAATGCTGTATTTTACGAACGCATTAACGTATCTTTACAAAACTTGGTATGGGTCATCAGCACAATGCCCTGAAGGAGCCTGAGAAGTTTCGGCACAGCGCCGCCTTGTGGTCAAAAGTTATAACAAAATTTACAAAAATGCTAATAACTTTTGACTGTATTCACCAATTGTAATGAAACTGGTTTCTGTAGATTCCTTGGGTCATGCTGAGAACAAAGATATCAAATTTGCCATAGTCAGCTAAACTTCCTGTCCGCCATATTGTTTTTCTTTAAAAACCTACTTTTTCGAACTCCTCCTAGACCGTTGCTCCGATTTTCACCAAAATTGAACCGTGTCATCGTCAGACCATGCCGACAAAAAGTTATGGATTTCAAGTCGATATGTCAAACCGTTTTCGTATACCAGAGCAAAGAATTTGAGGCATGATGCAAAAACGACTCTTGAAGCTGTATCTCTTCAGTGCTTTGACATATTCAGACCAAACTTGGTATGTGTCTTCACAAGCATGACCTGAGGCAGCATACTCTGTTTCGGCGCAGCGCCACCTACTGGAGTGGAGATATTAAAAATGCCATTTTTGCTTATAACTTCTGATGGGTTTGACCAAAATTCATAAATTTGGTATGGGTCATCAGGACAATGCACTGAAGGAGCCTGAGAAGTTTCGGACCAGCGCCACCTTGTGGTCAAAAGATATAACAAAATTGACAAAAATGCTAATAACTTTTTTTCTAATTGCTCACTACTGCTGTTGGTCTGATGCTCCCAGCCATGTTGGCTTGCTTCTTGTGCCATTTTTGTGCTTGGCCCCGTAATTGCTGCTTGCAGCTATATTTCTTCTTCTTCTTCTTCTTCTTCTTCTTCTTCTTCTTCCGCTCTTGAAGTCTATGGCAGCCCATAGAACCGCTTGCGGGAAAGTTGTGAAATTTGGCACACAGTCAGGACAGGACAGTCTGACCTTTGTCCATAGCAAATTTGGAGTCTCTAACTCAATCCCTCTAGCGCCACCAGCTGTCCAAAGTTGCACTTATGTTTATGTTAATAACTTTTGAACCATAAGGGCTAGAAACACAATTCTTTTTTCCTCTTATTCCTTGGCTCAAGACGAATCGAACGCACCATATGACGTCATTTTCCGTCATGAAAATGTTTCCGCCATTTTGAATTTTCTGAAAAACTTACTTTTTCGAACTCCTCCTAGGCCGTTACTCCGATTTTCATGAAAATTGAATCAGATCATCTTCAGACCATGCTGACAAAAAGTTATGGAATTCAAGTTGATTCCTCAAACCGTTTTCGAAAAACTAACGAACGAATTGTACGTAGTGCTTGCGAAAACAGAAGTAAGGCTGTATCTCCGCAACGCTTTATCTTATTCAGACCAAACTTGGTACATGTCATCACAAGCATGACCTGAGGTACCATGCAGTGTTTCGGCGCAGCGCCACCTACTGGTGCGGAGATATGAAAAATGGGTATTTTTGCTTATAACTTCTGATGGGTTTGTCCAAAAATCATAAATTTGGTCTCGTTGGATTCGGGGAATCATGCCGAGTCGAATGATATCCAATTTTCCCAATTCGGCCATTTTGGCCGTCGGCCATTTTGAATTTTGTGCTAAAATGCTGTATTTTACGAACGCATTAACGTATCTTTACAAAACTTGGTATGGGTCATCAGCACAATGCCCTGAAGGAGCCTGAGAAGTTTCGACACAGCGCCGCCTTGTGGTAAAAGGTTATAACAAAATTTACAAAAATGCTAATAACTTTTGACTGTATTCACCAATTGTAATGAAACTGGTCTCAGTAGATTCCTTGGGTCATGCTGAGAACAAAGATATCAAATTTGCCATAGTCAGCTAAACTTCCTGTCCGCCATATTGTTTTTCTTTAAAAACCTACTTTTTCGAACTCCTCCTAGACCGTTGCTCCGATTTTCACCAAAATTGAACCGTGTCATCGTCAGACCATGCCGACAAAAAGTTATGGATTTCAAGTCGATATGTCAAACCGTTTTCGTATACCAGAGCAAAGAATTTGAGGCATGATGCAAAAACGACTCTTGAAGCTGTATCTCTTCAGTGCTTTGACATATTCAGACCAAACTTGGTATGTGTCTTCACAAGCATGACCTGAGGCAGCATACTCTGTTTCGGCGCAGCGCCACCTACTGGAGTGGAGATATTAAAAATGCCATTTTTGCTTATAACTTCTGATGGGTTTGACCAAAATTCATAAATTTGGTATGGGTCATCAGGACAATGCACTGAAGGAGCCTGAGAAGTTTCGGACCAGCGCCACCTTGTGGTCAAAAGATATAACAAAATTGACAAAAATGCTAATAACTTTTTTTCTAATTGCTCACTACTGCTGTTGGTCTGATGCTCCCAGCCATGTTGGCTTGCTTCTTGTGCCATTTTTGTGCTTGGCCCCGTAATTGCTGCTTGCAGCTATATTTCTTCTTCTTCTTCTTCTTCTTCTTCTTCTTCTTCCGCTCTTGAAGTCTATGGCAGCCCATAGAACCGCTTGCGGGAAAGTTGTGAAATTTGGCACACAGTCAGAGGACAGTCTGACCTTTGTCCATAGCAAATTTGGAGTCTCTAACTCAATCCCTCTAGCGCCACCAGCTGTCCAAAGTTGCACTTATGTTTATGTTAATAACTTTTGAACCATAAGGGCTAGAAACACAATTCTTTTTTCCTCTTATTCCTTGGCTCAAGACGAATCGAACGCACCATATGACGTCATTTTCCGTCATGAAAATTTTTCCGCCATTTTGAATTTTCTGAAAAACGTACTTTTTCGAACTCCTCCTAGGCCGTTACTCCGATTTTCATGAAAATTGAATCAGATCATCTTCAGACCATGCTGACAAAAAGTTATGGAATTCAAGTTGATTCCTCAAACCGTTTTCGAAAAACTAACGAACGAATTGTACGTAGTGCATGCGAAAACAGAAGTAAGGCTGTATCTCCGCAACGCTTTATCGTATTCAGACCAAACTTGGTACATGTCATCACAAGCATGACCTGAGGTACCATGCAGTGTTTCGGCGCAGCGCCACCTACTGGTGCGGAGATATGAAAAATGGGTATTTTTGCTTATAACTTCTGATGGGTTTGTCCAAAAATCATAAATTTGGTCTCGTTGGATTCGGGGAATCATGCCGAGTCGAATGATATCCAATTTTCCCAATTCGGCCATTTTGAATTTTGTGCTAAAATGCTGTATTTTACGAACGCATTAACGTATCTTTACAAAACTTGGTATGGGTCATCAGCACAATGCCCTGAAGGAGCCTGAGAAGTTTCGGCACAGCGCCGCCTTGTGGTCAAAAGTTATAACAAAATTTACAAAAATGCTAATAACTTTTGACTGTATTCACCAATTGTAATGAAACTGGTTTCTGTAGATTCCTTGGGTCATGCTGAGAACAAAGATATCAAATTTGCCATAGTCAGCTAAACTTCCTGTCCGCCATATTGTTTTTCTTTAAAAACCTACTTTTTCGAACTCCTCCTAGACCGTTGCTCCGATTTTCACCAAAATTGAACCGTGTCATCGTCAGACCATGCCGACAAAAAGTTATGGATTTCAAGTCGATATGTCAAACCGTTTTCGTATACCAGAGCAAAGAATTTGAGGCATGATGCAAAAACGACTCTTGAAGCTGTATCTCTTCAGTGCTTTGACATATTCAGACCAAACTTGGTATGTGTCTTCACAAGCATGACCTGAGGCAGCATACTCTGTTTCGGCGCAGCGCCACCTACTGGAGTGGAGATATTAAAAATGCCATTTTTGCTTATAACTTCTGATGGGTTTGACCAAAATTCATAAATTTGGTATGGGTCATCAGGACAATGCACTGAAGGAGCCTGAGAAGTTTCGGACCAGCGCCACCTTGTGGTCAAAAGATATAACAAAATTGACAAAAATGCTAATAACTTTTTTTCTAATTGCTCACTACTGCTGTTGGTCTGATGCTCCCAGCCATGTTGGCTTGCTTCTTGTGCCATTTTTGTGCTTGGCCCCGTAATTGCTGCTTGCAGCTATATTTCTTCTTCTTCTTCTTCTTCTTCTTCTTCTTCTTCTTCTTCCGCTCTTGAAGTCTATGGCAGCCCATAGAACCGCTTGCGGGAAAGTTGTGAAATTTGGCACACAGTCAGGACAGGACAGTCTGACCTTTGTCCATAGCAAATTTGGAGTCTCTAACTCAATCCCTCTAGCGCCACCAGCTGTCCAAAGTTGCACTTATGTTTATGTTAATAACTTTTGAACCATAAGGGCTAGAAACACAATTCTTTTTTCCTCTTATTCCTTGGCTCAAGACGAATCGAACGCACCATATGACGTCATTTTCCGTCATGAAAATGTTTCCGCCATTTTGAATTTTCTGAAAAACGTACTTTTTCGAACTCCTCCTAGGCCGTTACTCCGATTTTCATGAAAATTGAATCAGATCATCTTCAGACCATGCTGACAAAAAGTTATGGAATTCAAGTTGATTCCTCAAACCGTTTTCGAAAAACTAACGAACGAATTGTACGTAGTGCTTGCGAAAACAGAAGTAAGGCTGTATCTCCGCAACGCTTTATCTTATTCAGACCAAACTTGGTACATGTCATCACAAGCATGACCTGAGGTACCATGCAGTGTTTCGGCGCAGCGCCACCTACTGGTGCGGAGATATGAAAAATGGGTATTTTTGCTTATAACTTCTGATGGGTTTGTCCAAAAATCATAAATTTGGTCTCGTTGGATTCGGGGAATCATGCCGAGTCGAATGATATCCAATTTTCCCAATTCGGCCATTTTGGCCGTCGGCCATTTTGAATTTTGTGCTAAAATGCTGTATTTTACGAACGCATTAACGTATCTTTACAAAACTTGGTATGGGTCATCAGCACAATGCCCTGAAGGAGCCTGAGAAGTTTCGACACAGCGCCGCCTTGTGGTCAAAAGTTATAACAAAATTTACAAAAATGCTAATAACTTTTGACTGTATTCACCAATTGTAATGAAACTGGTCTCAGTAGATTCCTTGGGTCATGCTGAGAACAAAGATATCAAATTTGCCATAGTCAGCTAAACTTCCTGTCCGCCATATTGTTTTTCTTTAAAAACCTACTTTTTCGAACTCCTCCTAGACCGTTGCTCCGATTTTCACCAAAATTGAACCGTGTCATCGTCAGACCATGCCGACAAAAAGTTATGGATTTCAAGTCGATATGTCAAACCGTTTTCGTATACCAGAGCAAAGAATTTGAGGCATGATGCAAAAACGACTCTTGAAGCTGTATCTCTTCAGTGCTTTGACATATTCAGACCAAACTTGGTATGTGTCTTCACAAGCATGACCTGAGGCAGCATACTCTGTTTCGGCGCAGCGCCACCTACTGGAGTGGAGATATTAAAAATGCCATTTTTGCTTATAACTTCTGATGGGTTTGACCAAAATTCATAAATTTGGTATGGGTCATCAGGACAATGCACTGAAGGAGCCTGAGAAGTTTCGGACCAGCGCCACCTTGTGGTCAAAAGATATAACAAAATTGACAAAAATGCTAATAACTTTTTTTCTAATTGCTCACTACTGCTGTTGGTCTGATGCTCCCAGCCATGTTGGCTTGCTTCTTGTGCCATTTTTGTGCTTGGCCCCGTAATTGCTGCTTGCAGCTATATTTCTTCTTCTTCTTCTTCTTCTTCTTCTTCTTCTTCCGCTCTTGAAGTCTATGGCAGCCCATAGAACCGCTTGCGGGAAAGTTGTGAAATTTGGCACACAGTCAGAGGACAGTCTGACCTTTGTCCATAGCAAATTTGGAGTCTCTAACTCAATCCCTCTAGCGCCACCAGCTGTCCAAAGTTGCACTTATGTTTATGTTAATAACTTTTGAACCATAAGGGCTAGAAACACAATTCTTTTTTCCTCTTATTCCTTGGCTCAAGACGAATCGAACGCACCATATGACGTCATTTTCCGTCATGAAAATTTTTCCGCCATTTTGAATTTTCTGAAAAACGTACTTTTTCGAACTCCTCCTAGGCCGTTACTCCGATTTTCATGAAAATTGAATCAGATCATCTTCAGACCATGCTGACAAAAAGTTATGGAATTCAAGTTGATTCCTCAAACCGTTTTCGAAAAACTAACGAACGAATTGTACGTAGTGCTTGCGAAAACAGAAGTAAGGCTGTATCTCCGCAACGCTTTATCGTATTCAGACCAAACTTGGTACATGTCATCACAAGCATGACCTGAGGTACCATGCAGTGTTTCGGCGCAGCGCCACCTACTGGTGCGGAGATATGAAAAATGGGTATTTTTGCTTATAACTTCTGATGGGTTTGTCCAAAAATCATAAATTTGGTCTCGTTGGATTCGGGGAATCATGCCGAGTCGAATGATATCCAATTTTCCCAATTCGGCCATTTTGAATTTTGTGCTAAAATGCTGTATTTTACGAACGCATTAACGTATCTTTACAAAACTTGGTATGGGTCATCAGCACAATGCCCTGAAGGAGCCTGAGAAGTTTCGGCACAGCGCCGCCTTGTGGTCAAAAGTTATAACAAAATTTACAAAAATGCTAATAACTTTTGACTGTATTCACCAATTGTAATGAAACTGGTTTCTGTAGATTCCTTGGGTCATGCTGAGAACAAAGATATCAAATTTGCCATAGTCAGCTAAACTTCCTGTCCGCCATATTGTTTTTCTTTAAAAACCTACTTTTTCGAACTCCTCCTAGACCGTTGCTCCGATTTTCACCAAAATTGAACCGTGTCATCGTCAGACCATGCCGACAAAAAGTTATGGATTTCAAGTCGATATGTCAAACCGTTTTCGTATACCAGAGCAAAGAATTTGAGGCATGATGCAAAAACGACTCTTGAAGCTGTATCTCTTCAGTGCTTTGACATATTCAGACCAAACTTGGTATGTGTCTTCACAAGCATGACCTGAGGCAGCATACTCTGTTTCGGCGCAGCGCCACCTACTGGAGTGGAGATATTAAAAATGCCATTTTTGCTTATAACTTCTGATGGGTTTGACCAAAATTCATAAATTTGGTATGGGTCATCAGGACAATGCACTGAAGGAGCCTGAGAAGTTTCGGACCAGCGCCACCTTGTGGTCAAAAGATATAACAAAATTGACAAAAATGCTAATAACTTTTTTTCTAATTGCTCACTACTGCTGTTGGTCTGATGCTCCCAGCCATGTTGGCTTGCTTCTTGTGCCATTTTTGTGCTTGGCCCCGTAATTGCTGCTTGCAGCTATATTTAGGGGCCAAGCACCGAAGGTGCGGAGGCACCTATTGTTATTGTTGGCGTTCTTTTTTTTATTTTATTTTTTTTTATTATTCTTCTTCTTCTTCTTCTTCTTCCGCTCTTGAAGTCTATGGCAGCCCATAGAACCGCTTGCGGGAAAGTTGTAAAATTTGGCACACAGTCAGGACAGGACAGTCTGACCTTTGTCCATAGCAAATTTGGAGCTAACTCAATCCCTCTAGCGCCACCAGCTGTCCAAAGTTGCACTTATGTTTATGTTAATAACTTTTGAACCATAAGGGCTAGAAACACAATTCTTTTTTCCTCTTATTCCTTGGCTCAAGACGAATCGAACGCACCATATGACGTCATTTTCCGTCATGAAAATTTTTCCGCCATTTTGAATTTTCTGAAAAACTTACTTTTTCGAACTCCTCCTAGGCCGTTACTCCGATTTTCATGAAAATTGAATCAGATCATCTTCAGACCATGCTGACAAAAAGTTATGGAATTCAAGTTGATTCCTCAAACCGTTTTCGAAAAACTAACGAACGAATTGTACGTAGTGCTTGCGAAAACAGAAGTAAGGCTGTATCTCCGCAACGCTTTATCTTATTCAGACCAAACTTGGTACATGTCATCACAAGCATGACCTGAGGTACCATGCAGTGTTTCGGCGCAGCGCCACCTACTGGTGCGGAGATATGAAAAATGGGTATTTTTGCTTATAACTTCTGATGGGTTTGTCCAAAAATCATAAATTTGGTCTCGTTGGATTCGGGGAATCATGCCGAGTCGAATGATATCCAATTTTCCCAATTCGGCCATTTTGAATTTTGTGCTAAAATGCTGTATTTTACGAACGCATTAACGTATCTTTACAAAACTTGGTATGGGTCATCAGCACAATGCCCTGAAGGAGCCTGAGAAGTTTCGGCACAGCGCCGCCTTGTGGTCAAAAGTTATAACAAAATTTACAAAAATGCTAATAACTTTTGACTGTATTCACCAATTGTAATGAAACTGGTCTCAGTAGATTCCTTGGGTCATGCTGAGAACAAAGATATCAAATTTGCCATAGTCAGCTAAACTTCCTGTCCGCCATATTGTTTTTCTTTAAAAACCTACTTTTTCGAACTCCTCCTAGACCGTTGCTCCGATTTTCACCAAAATTGAACCGTGTCATCGTCAGACCATGCCGACAAAAAGTTATGGATTTCAAGTCGATATGTCAAACCGTTTTCGTATACCAGAGCAAAGAATTTGAGGCATGATGCAAAAACGACTCTTGAAGCTGTATCTCTTCAGTGCTTTGACATATTCAGACCAAACTTGGTATGTGTCTTCACAAGCATGACCTGAGGCAGCATACTCTGTTTCGGCGCAGCGCCACCTACTGGAGTGGAGATATTAAAAATGCCATTTTTGCTTATAACTTCTGATGGGTTTGACCAAAATTCATAAATTTGGTATGGGTCATCAGGACAATGCACTGAAGGAGCCTGAGAAGTTTCGGACCAGCGCCACCTTGTGGTCAAAAGATATAACAAAATTGACAAAAATGCTAATAACTTTTTTTCTAATTGCTCACTACTGCTGTTGGTCTGATGCTCCCAGCCATGTTGGCTTGCTTCTTGTGCCATTTTTGTGCTTGGCCCCGTAATTGCTGCTTGCAGCTATATTTAGGGGCCAAGCACCGAAGGTGCGGAGGCACCTATTGTTATTGTTGGCGTTCTTTTTTTTATTTTATTTTTTTTTATTATTCTTCTTCTTCTTCTTCTTCTTCCGCTCTTGAAGTCTATGGCAGCCCATAGAACCGCTTGCGGGAAAGTTGTGAAATTTGGCACACAGTCAGAGGACAGTCTGACCTTTGTCCATAGCAAATTTGGAGTCTCTAACTCAATCCCTCTAGCGCCACCAGCTGTCCAAAGTTGCACTTATGTTTATGTTAATAACTTTTGAACCATAAGGGCTAGAAACACAATTCTTTTTTCCTCTTATTCCTTGGCTCAAGACGAATCGAACGCACCATATGACGTCATTTTCCGTCATGAAAATTTTTCCGCCATTTTGAATTTTCTGAAAAACGTACTTTTTCGAACTCCTCCTAGGCCGTTACTCCGATTTTCATGAAAATTGAATCAGATCATCTTCAGACCATGCTGACAAAAAGTTATGGAATTCAAGTTGATTCCTCAAACCGTTTTCGAAAAACTAACGAACGAATTGTACGTAGTGCTTGCGAAAACAGAAGTAAGGCTGTATCTCCGCAACGCTTTATCGTATTCAGACCAAACTTGGTACATGTCATCACAAGCATGACCTGAGGTACCATGCAGTGTTTCGGCGCAGCGCCACCTACTGGTGCGGAGATATGAAAAATGGGTATTTTTGCTTATAACTTCTGATGGGTTTGTCCAAAAATCATAAATTTGGTCTCGTTGGATTCGGGGAATCATGCCGAGTCGAATGATATCCAATTTTCCCAATTCGGCCATTTTGGCCGTCGGCCATTTTGAATTTTGTGCTAAAATGCTGTATTTTACGAACGCATTAACGTATCTTTACAAAACTTGGTATGGGTCATCAGCACAATGCCCTGAAGGAGCCTGAGAAGTTTCGGCACAGCGCCGCCTTGTGGTCAAAAGTTATAACAAAATTTACAAAAATGCTAATAACTTTTGACTGTATTCACCAATTGTAATGAAACTGGTCTCAGTAGATTCCTTGGGTCATGCTGAGAACAAAGATATCAAATTTGCCATAGTCAGCTAAACTTCCTGTCCGCCATATTGTTTTTCTTTAAAAACCTACTTTTTCGAACTCCTCCTAGACCGTTGCTCCGATTTTCACCAAAATTGAACCGTGTCATCGTCAGACCATGCCGACAAAAAGTTATGGATTTCAAGTCGATATGTCAAACCGTTTTCGTATACCAGAGCAAAGAATTTGAGGCATGATGCAAAAACGACTCTTGAAGCTGTATCTCTTCAGTGCTTTGACATATTCAGACCAAACTTGGTATGTGTCTTCACAAGCATGACCTGAGGCAGCATACTCTGTTTCGGCGCAGCGCCACCTACTGGAGTGGAGATATTAAAAATGCCATTTTTGCTTATAACTTCTGATGGGTTTGACCAAAATTCATAAATTTGGTATGGGTCATCAGGACAATGCACTGAAGGAGCCTGAGAAGTTTCGGACCAGCGCCACCTTGTGGTCAAAAGATATAACAAAATTGACAAAAATGCTAATAACTTTTTTTCTAATTGCTCACTACTGCTGTTGGTCTGATGCTCCCAGCCATGTTGGCTTGCTTCTTGTGCCATTTTTGTGCTTGGCCCCGTAATTGCTGCTTGCAGCTATATTTCTTCTTCTTCTTCTTCTTCTTCTTCTTCTTCTTCTTCTTCTTCCGCTCTTGAAGTCTATGGCAGCCCATAGAACCGCTTGCGGGAAAGTTGTGAAATTTGGCACACAGTCAGGACAGGACAGTCTGACCTTTGTCCATAGCAAATTTGGAGTCTCTAACTCAATCCCTCTAGCGCCACCAGCTGTCCAAAGTTGCACTTATGTTTATGTTAATAACTTTTGAACCATAAGGGCTAGAAACACAATTCTTTTTTCCTCTTATTCCTTGGCTCAAGACGAATCGAACGCACCATATGACGTCATTTTCCGTCATGAAAATTTTTCCGCCATTTTGAATTTTCTGAAAAACTTACTTTTTCGAACTCCTCCTAGGCCGTTACTCCGATTTTCATGAAAATTGAATCAGATCATCTTCAGACCATGCTGACAAAAAGTTATGGAATTCAAGTTGATTCCTCAAACCGTTTTCGAAAAACTAACGAACGAATTGTACGTAGTGCTTGCGAAAACAGAAGTAAGGCTGTATCTCCGCAACGCTTTATCTTATTCAGACCAAACTTGGTACATGTCATCACAAGCATGACCTGAGGTACCATGCAGTGTTTCGGCGCAGCGCCACCTACTGGTGCGGAGATATGAAAAATGGGTATTTTTGCTTATAACTTCTGATGGGTTTGTCCAAAAATCATAAATTTGGTCTCGTTGGATTCGGGGAATCATGCCGAGTCGAATGATATCCAATTTTCCCAATTCGGCCATTTTGGCCGTCGGCCATTTTGAATTTTGTGCTAAAATGCTGTATTTTACGAACGCATTAACGTATCTTTACAAAACTTGGTATGGGTCATCAGCACAATGCCCTGAAGGAGCCTGAGAAGTTTCGGCACAGCGCCGCCTTGTGGTCAAAAGTTATAACAAAATTTACAAAAATGCTAATAACTTTTGACTGTATTCACCAATTGTAATGAAACTGGTCTCAGTAGATTCCTTGGGTCATGCTGAGAACAAAGATATCAAATTTGCCATAGTCAGCTAAACTTCCTGTCCGCCATATTGTTTTTCTTTAAAAACCTACTTTTTCGAACTCCTCCTAGACCGTTGCTCCGATTTTCACCAAAATTGAACCGTGTCATCGTCAGACCATGCCGACAAAAAGTTATGGATTTCAAGTCGATATGTCAAACCGTTTTCGTATACCAGAGCAAAGAATTTGAGGCATGATGCAAAAACGACTCTTGAAGCTGTATCTCTTCAGTGCTTTGACATATTCAGACCAAACTTGGTATGTGTCTTCACAAGCATGACCTGAGGCAGCATACTCTGTTTCGGCGCAGCGCCACCTACTGGAGTGGAGATATTAAAAATGCCATTTTTGCTTATAACTTCTGATGGGTTTGACCAAAATTCATAAATTTGGTATGGGTCATCAGGACAATGCACTGAAGGAGCCTGAGAAGTTTCGGACCAGCGCCACCTTGTGGTCAAAAGATATAACAAAATTGACAAAAATGCTAATAACTTTTTTTCTAATTGCTCACTACTGCTGTTGGTCTGATGCTCCCAGCCATGTTGGCTTGCTTCTTGTGCCATTTTTGTGCTTGGCCCCGTAATTGCTGCTTGCAGCTATATTTAGGGGCCAAGCACCGAAGGTGCGGAGGCACCTATTGTTATTGTTGGCGTTCTTTTTTTTATTTTATTTTTTTTTATTATTCTTCTTCTTCTTCTTCTTCTTCCGCTCTTGAAGTCTATGGCAGCCCATAGAACCGCTTGCGGGAAAGTTGTGAAATTTGGCACACAGTCAGAGGACAGTCTGACCTTTGTCCATAGCAAATTTGGAGTCTCTAACTCAATCCCTCTAGCGCCACCAGCTGTCCAAAGTTGCACTTATGTTTATGTTAATAACTTTTGAACCATAAGGGCTAGAAACACAATTCTTTTTTCCTCTTATTCCTTGGCTCAAGACGAATCGAACGCACCATATGACGTCATTTTCCGTCATGAAAATTTTTCCGCCATTTTGAATTTTCTGAAAAACGTACTTTTTCGAACTCCTCCTAGGCCGTTACTCCGATTTTCATGAAAATTGAATCAGATCATCTTCAGACCATGCTGACAAAAAGTTATGGAATTCAAGTTGATTCCTCAAACCGTTTTCGAAAAACTAACGAACGAATTGTACGTAGTGCTTGCGAAAACAGAAGTAAGGCTGTATCTCCGCAACGCTTTATCGTATTCAGACCAAACTTGGTACATGTCATCACAAGCATGACCTGAGGTACCATGCAGTGTTTCGGCGCAGCGCCACCTACTGGTGCGGAGATATGAAAAATGGGTATTTTTGCTTATAACTTCTGATGGGTTTGTCCAAAAATCATAAATTTGGTCTCGTTGGATTCGGGGAATCATGCCGAGTCGAATGATATCCAATTTTCCCAATTCGGCCATTTTGAATTTTGTGCTAAAATGCTGTATTTTACGAACGCATTAACGTATCTTTACAAAACTTGGTATGGGTCATCAGCACAATGCCCTGAAGGAGCCTGAGAAGTTTCGGCACAGCGCCGCCTTGTGGTCAAAAGTTATAACAAAATTTACAAAAATGCTAATAACTTTTGACTGTATTCACCAATTGTAATGAAACTGGTTTCTGTAGATTCCTTGGGTCATGCTGAGAACAAAGATATCAAATTTGCCATAGTCAGCTAAACTTCCTGTCCGCCATATTGTTTTTCTTTAAAAACCTACTTTTTCGAACTCCTCCTAGACCGTTGCTCCGATTTTCACCAAAATTGAACCGTGTCATCGTCAGACCATGCCGACAAAAAGTTATGGATTTCAAGTCGATATGTCAAACCGTTTTCGTATACCAGAGCAAAGAATTTGAGGCATGATGCAAAAACGACTCTTGAAGCTGTATCTCTTCAGTGCTTTGACATATTCAGACCAAACTTGGTATGTGTCTTCACAAGCATGACCTGAGGCAGCATACTCTGTTTCGGCGCAGCGCCACCTACTGGAGTGGAGATATGAAAAATGCCATTTTTGCTTATAACTTCTGATGGGTTTGACCAAAATTCATAAATTTGGTATGGGTCATCAGGACAATGCACTGAAGGAGCCTGAGAAGTTTCGGACCAGCGCCACCTTGTGGTCAAAAGATATAACAAAATTGACAAAAATGCTAATAACTTTTTTTCTAATTGCTCACTACTGCTGTTGGTCTGATGCTCCCAGCCATGTTGGCTTGCTTCTTGTGCCATTTTTGTGCTTGGCCCCGTAATTGCTGCTTGCAGCTATATTTAGGGGCCAAGCACCGAAGGTGCGGAGGCACCTATTGTTATTGTTGGCGTTCTTTTTTTTATTTTATTTTTTATTCTTCTTCTTCTTCTTCTTCTTCTTCCGCTCTTGAAGTCTATGGCAGCCCATAGAACCACTTGCGGGAAAGTTGTGAAATTTGGCACACAGTCAGGACAGGACAGTCTGACCTTTGTCCATAGCAAATTTGGAGTCTCTATCTCAATCCCTCTAGCGCCACCAGCTGTCCAAAGTTGCACTTATGTTTATGTTAATAACTTTTGAACCATAAGGGCTAGAAACAAAACTCTTTTTTCCTCTGATTCCTTGGGTCAAGACGAATCGATCGCACCCTATGACGTCATTTTCCGTCATGAAAATTTTTCCGCCATTTTGAATTTTCTGAAAAACTTACTTTTTCGAACTCCTCCTAGGCCGTTACTCCGATTTTCATGAAAATTGAATCAGATCATCTTCAGACCATGCTGACAAAAAGTTATGGAATTCAAGTTGATTCCTCAAACCGTTTTCGAAAAACTAACGAACGAATTGTACGTAGTGCTTGCGAAAACAGAAGTAAGGCTGTATCTCCGCAACGCTTTATCTTATTCAGACCAAACTTGGTACATGTCATCACAAGCATGACCTGAGGTACCATGCAGTGTTTCGGCGCAGCGCCACCTACTGGTGCGGAGATATGAAAAATGGGTATTTTTGCTTATAACTTCTGATGGGTTTGTCCAAAAATCATAAATTTGGTCTCGTTGGATTCGGGGAATCATGCCGAGTCGAATGATATCCAATTTTCCCAATTCGGCCATTTTGGCCGTCGGCCATTTTGAATTTTGTGCTAAAATGCTGTATTTTACGAACGCATTAACGTATCTTTACAAAACTTGGTATGGGTCATCAGCACAATGCCCTGAAGGAGCCTGAGAAGTTTCGGCACAGCGCCGCCTTGTGGTCAAAAGTTATAACAAAATTTACAAAAATGCTAATAACTTTTGACTGTATTCACCAATTGTAATGAAACTGGTCTCAGTAGATTCCTTGGGTCATGCTGAGAACAAAGATATCAAATTTGCCATAGTCAGCTAAACTTCCTGTCCGCCATATTGTTTTTCTTTAAAAACCTACTTTTTCGAACTCCTCCTAGACCGTTGCTCCGATTTTCACCAAAATTGAACCGTGTCATCGTCAGACCATGCCGACAAAAAGTTATGGATTTCAAGTCGATATGTCAAACCGTTTTCGTATACCAGAGCAAAGAATTTGAGGCATGATGCAAAAACGACTCTTGAAGCTGTATCTCTTCAGTGCTTTGACATATTCAGACCAAACTTGGTATGTGTCTTCACAAGCATGACCTGAGGCAGCATACTCTGTTTCGGCGCAGCGCCACCTACTGGAGTGGAGATATTAAAAATGCCATTTTTGCTTATAACTTCTGATGGGTTTGACCAAAATTCATAAATTTGGTATGGGTCATCAGGACAATGCACTGAAGGAGCCTGAGAAGTTTCGGACCAGCGCCACCTTGTGGTCAAAAGATATAACAAAATTGACAAAAATGCTAATAACTTTTTTTCTAATTGCTCACTACTGCTGTTGGTCTGATGCTCCCAGCCATGTTGGCTTGCTTCTTGTGCCATTTTTGTGCTTGGCCCCGTAATTGCTGCTTGCAGCTATATTTAGGGGCCAAGCACCGAAGGTGCGGAGGCACCTATTGTTATTGTTGGCGTTCTTTTTTTTTTAATTTTTTTTTTATTCTTCTTCTTCTTCTTCTTCTTCCGCTCTTGAAGTCTATGGCAGCCCATAGAACCGCTTGCGGGAAAGTTGTGAAATTTGGCACACAGTCAGGACAGGACAGTCTGACCTTTGTCCATAGCAAATTTGGAGTCTCTAACTCAATCCCTCTAGCGCCACCAGCTGTCCAAAGTTGCACTTATGTTTATGTTAATAACTTTTGAACCATAAGGGCTAGAAACACAATTCTTTTTTCCTCTTATTCCTTGGCTCAAGACGAATCGAACGCACCATATGACGTCATTTTCCGTCATGAAAATTTTTCCGCCATTTTGAATTTTCTGAAAAACGTACTTTTTCGAACTCCTCCTAGGCCGTTACTCCGATTTTCATGAAAATTGAATCAGATCATCTTCAGACCATGCTGACAAAAAGTTATGGAATTCAAGTTGATTCCTCAAACCGTTTTCGAAAAACTAACGAACGAATTGTACGTAGTGCTTGCGAAAACAGAAGTAAGGCTGTATCTCCGCAACGCTTTATCGTATTCAGACCAAACTTGGTACATGTCATCACAAGCATGACCTGAGGTACCATGCAGTGTTTCGGCGCAGCGCCACCTACTGGTGCGGAGATATGAAAAATGGGTATTTTTGCTTATAACTTCTGATGGGTTTGTCCAAAAATCATAAATTTGGTCTCGTTGGATTCGGGGAATCATGCCGAGTCGAATGATATCCAATTTTCCCAATTCGGCCATTTTGGCCGTCGGCCATTTTGAATTTTGTGCTAAAATGCTGTATTTTACGAACGCATTAACGTATCTTTACAAAACTTGGTATGGGTCATCAGCACAATGCCCTGAAGGAGCCTGAGAAGTTTCGGCACAGCGCCGCCTTGTGGTCAAAAGTTATAACAAAATTTACAAAAATGCTAATAACTTTTGACTGTATTCACCAATTGTAATGAAACTGGTCTCAGTAGATTCCTTGGGTCATGCTGAGAACAAAGATATCAAATTTGCCATAGTCAGCTAAACTTCCTGTCCGCCATATTGTTTTTCTTTAAAAACCTACTTTTTCGAACTCCTCCTAGACCGTTGCTCCGATTTTCACCAAAATTGAACCGTGTCATCGTCAGACCATGCCGACAAAAAGTTATGGATTTCAAGTCGATATGTCAAACCGTTTTCGTATACCAGAGCAAAGAATTTGAGGCATGATGCAAAAACGACTCTTGAAGCTGTATCTCTTCAGTGCTTTGACATATTCAGACCAAACTTGGTATGTGTCTTCACAAGCATGACCTGAGGCAGCATACTCTGTTTCGGCGCAGCGCCACCTACTGGAGTGGAGATATGAAAAATGCCATTTTTGCTTATAACTTCTGATGGGTTTGACCAAAATTCATAAATTTGGTATGGGTCATCAGGACAATGCACTGAAGGAGCCTGAGAAGTTTCGGACCAGCGCCACCTTGTGGTCAAAAGATATAACAAAATTGACAAAAATGCTAATAACTTTTTTTCTAATTGCTCACTACTGCTGTTGGTCTGATGCTCCCAGCCATGTTGGCTTGCTTCTTGTGCCATTTTTGTGCTTGGCCCCGTAATTGCTGCTTGCAGCTATATTTAGGGGCCAAGCACCGAAGGTGCGGAGGCACCTATTGTTATTGTTGGCGTTCTTTTTTTTATTTTTTTTTTTTTATTCTTCTTCTTCTTCTTCTTCTTCTTCCGCTCTTGAAGTCTATGGCAGCCCATAGAACCGCTTGCGGGAAAGTTGTGAAATTTGGCACACAGTCAGGACAGGACAGTCTGACCTTTGTCCATAGCAAATTTGGAGTCTCTAACTCAATCCCTCTAGCGCCACCAGCTGTCCAAAGTTGCACTTATGTTTATGTTAATAACTTTTGAACCATAAGGGCTAGAAACACAATTCTTTTTTCCTCTGATTCCTTGGGTGAAGACGAATCGAACGCACTATATGACGTCATTTTCCGTCATGAAAATTTTTCCACCATTTTGAATTTTCTGAAAAACGTACTTTTTCGAACTCCTCCTAGGCCGTTACTCCGATTTTCATGAAAATTGAATCAGATCATCTTCAGACCATGCTGACAAAAAGTTATGGAATTCAAGTTGATTCCTCAAACCGTTTTCGAAAAACTAACGAACGAATTGTACGTAGTGCTTGCGAAAACAGAAGTAAGGCTGTATCTCCGCAACGCTTTATCTTATTCAGACCAAACTTGGTACATGTCATCACAAGCATGACCTGAGGTACCATGCAGTGTTTCGGCGCAGCGCCACCTACTGGTGCGGAGATATGAAAAATGGGTATTTTTGCTTATAACTTCTGATGGGTTTGTCCAAAAATCATAAATTTGGTCTCGTTGGATTCGGGGAATCATGCCGAGTCGAATGATATCCAATTTTCCCAATTCGGCCATTTTGGCCGTCGGCCATTTTGAATTTTGTGCTAAAATGCTGTATTTTACGAACGCATTAACGTATCTTTACAAAACTTGGTATGGGTCATCAGCACAATGCCCTGAAGGAGCCTGAGAAGTTTCGGCACAGCGCCGCCTTGTGGTCAAAAGTTATAACAAAATTTACAAAAATGCTAATAACTTTTGACTGTATTCACCAATTGTAATGAAACTGGTCTCAGTAGATTCCTTGGGTCATGCTGAGAACAAAGATATCAAATTTGCCATAGTCAGCTAAACTTCCTGTCCGCCATATTGTTTTTCTTTAAAAACCTACTTTTTCGAACTCCTCCTAGACCGTTGCTCCGATTTTCACCAAAATTGAACCGTGTCATCGTCAGACCATGCCGACAAAAAGTTATGGATTTCAAGTCGATATGTCAAACCGTTTTCGTATACCAGAGCAAAGAATTTGAGGCATGATGCAAAAACGACTCTTGAAGCTGTATCTCTTCAGTGCTTTGACATATTCAGACCAAACTTGGTATGTGTCTTCACAAGCATGACCTGAGGCAGCATACTCTGTTTCGGCGCAGCGCCACCTACTGGAGTGGAGATATGAAAAATGCCATTTTTGCTTATAACTTCTGATGGGTTTGACCAAAATTCATAAATTTGGTATGGGTCATCAGGACAATGCACTGAAGGAGCCTGAGAAGTTTCGGACCAGCGCCACCTTGTGGTCAAAAGATATAACAAAATTGACAAAAATGCTAATAACTTTTTTCTAATTGCTCACTACTGCTGTTGGTCTGATGCTCCCAGCCATGTTGGCTTGCTTCTTGTGCCATTTTTGTGCTTGGCCCCGTAATTGCTGCTTGCAGCTATATTTAGGGGCCAAGCACCGAAGGTGCGGAGGCACCTATTGTTATTGTTGGCGTTCTTTTTTTTATTTTATTTTTTTTATTCTTCTTCTTCTTCTTCTTCTTCTTCCGCTCTTGAAGTCTATGGCAGCCCATAGAACCGCTTGCGGGAAAGTTGTGAAATTTGGCACACAGTCAGGACAGGACAGTCTGACCTTTGTCCATAGCAAATTTGGAGTCTCTAACTCAATCCCTCTAGCGCCACCAGCTGTCCAAAGTTGCACTTATGTTTATGTTAATAACTTTTGAACCATAAGGGCTAGAAACACAATTCTTTTTTCCTCTGATTCCTTGGCTCAAGACGAATCGAACGCACCATATGACGTCATTTTCCGTCATGAAAATTTTTCCGCCATTTTGAATTTTCTGAAAAACTTACTTTTTCGAACTCCTCCTAGGCCGTTACTCCGATTTTCATGAAAATTGAATCAGATCATCTTCAGACCATGCTGACAAAAAGTTATGGAATTCAAGTTGATTCCTCAAACCGTTTTCGAAAAACTAACGAACGAATTGTACGTAGTGCTTGCGAAAACAGAAGTAAGGCTGTATCTCCGCAACGCTTTATCTTATTCAGACCAAACTTGGTACATGTCATCACAAGCATGACCTGAGGTACCATGCAGTGTTTCGGCGCAGCGCCACCTACTGGTGCGGAGATATGAAAAATGGGTATTTTTGCTTATAACTTCTGATGGGTTTGTCCAAAAATCATAAATTTGGTCTCGTTGGATTCGGGGAATCATGCCGAGTCGAATGATATCCAATTTTCCCAATTCGGCCATTTTGGCCGTCGGCCATTTTGAATTTTGTGCTAAAATGCTGTATTTTACGAACGCATTAACGTATCTTTACAAAACTTGGTATGGGTCATCAGCACAATGCCCTGAAGGAGCCTGAGAAGTTTCGGCACAGCGCCGCCTTGTGGTCAAAAGTTATAACAAAATTTACAAAAATGCTAATAACTTTTGACTGTATTCACCAATTGTAATGAAACTGGTCTCAGTAGATTCCTTGGGTCATGCTGAGAACAAAGATATCAAATTTGCCATAGTCAGCTAAACTTCCTGTCCGCCATATTGTTTTTCTTTAAAAACCTACTTTTTCGAACTCCTCCTAGACCGTTGCTCCGATTTTCACCAAAATTGAACCGTGTCATCGTCAGACCATGCCGACAAAAAGTTATGGATTTCAAGTCGATATGTCAAACCGTTTTCGTATACCAGAGCAAAGAATTTGAGGCATGATGCAAAAACGACTCTTGAAGCTGTATCTCTTCAGTGCTTTGACATATTCAGACCAAACTTGGTATGTGTCTTCACAAGCATGACCTGAGGCAGCATACTCTGTTTCGGCGCAGCGCCACCTACTGGAGTGGAGATATTAAAAATGCCATTTTTGCTTATAACTTCTGATGGGTTTGACCAAAATTCATAAATTTGGTATGGGTCATCAGGACAATGCACTGAAGGAGCCTGAGAAGTTTCGGACCAGCGCCACCTTGTGGTCAAAAGATATAACAAAATTGACAAAAATGCTAATAACTTTTTTTCTAATTGCTCACTACTGCTGTTGGTCTGATGCTCCCAGCCATGTTGGCTTGCTTCTTGTGCCATTTTTGTGCTTGGCCCCGTAATTGCTGCTTGCAGCTATATTTAGGGGCCAAGCACCGAAGGTGCGGAGGCACCTATTGTTATTGTTGGCGTTCTTTTTTTTATTTTTTTTTTTTTTGGTGTTGTGGGTGTTCTTCTTCTTCTTCTTCTTCTTCTTCCGCTCTTGAAGTATATGGCAGCCCATAGAACCGCTTGCGGGAAAGTTGTGAAATTTGGCACACAGTTAGAGGACAGTCTGACCTTTGTCCATAGCAAATTTGGAGTCTCTAACTCAATCCCTCTAGCGCCACCAGCTGTCCAAAGTTGCACTTATGTTTATGTTAATAACTTTTGAACCATAAGGGCTAGAAACAAAATTCTTTTTTCCTCTGATTCCTTGGGTCAAGACGAATCGATCGCACCATATGACGTCATTTTCCGTCATGAAAATTTTTCCGCCATTTTGAATTTTCTGAAAAACGTACTTTTTCGAACTCCTCCTAGGCCGTTACTCCGATTTTCATGAAAATTGAATCAGATCATCTTCAGACCATGCTGACAAAAAGTTATGGAATTCAAGTTGATTCCTCAAACCGTTTTCGAAAAACTAACGAACGAATTGTACGTAGTGCTTGCGAAAACAGAAGTAAGGCTGTATCTCCGCAACGCTTTATCGTATTCAGACCAAACTTGGTACATGTCATCACAAGCATGACCTGAGGTACCATGCAGTGTTTCGGCGCAGCGCCACCTACTGGTGCGGAGATATGAAAAATGGGTATTTTTGCTTATAACTTCTGATGGGTTTGTCCAAAAATCATAAATTTGGTCTCGTTGGATTCGGGGAATCATGCCGAGTCGAATGATATCCAATTTTCCCAATTCGGCCATTTTGGCCGTCGGCCATTTTGAATTTTGTGCTAAAATGCTGTATTTTACGAACGCATTAACGTATCTTTACAAAACTTGGTATGGGTCATCAGCACAATGCCCTGAAGGAGCCTGAGAAGTTTCGGCACAGCGCCGCCTTGTGGTCAAAAGTTATAACAAAATTTACAAAAATGCTAATAACTTTTGACTGTATTCACCAATTGTAATGAAACTGGTCTCAGTAGATTCCTTGGGTCATGCTGAGAACAAAGATATCAAATTTGCCATAGTCAGCTAAACTTCCTGTCCGCCATATTGTTTTTCTTTAAAAACCTACTTTTTCGAACTCCTCCTAGACCGTTGCTCCGATTTTCACCAAAATTGAACCGTGTCATCGTCAGACCATGCCGACAAAAAGTTATGGATTTCAAGTCGATATGTCAAACCGTTTTCGTATACCAGAGCAAAGAATTTGAGGCATGATGCAAAAACGACTCTTGAAGCTGTATCTCTTCAGTGCTTTGACATATTCAGACCAAACTTGGTATGTGTCTTCACAAGCATGACCTGAGGCAGCATACTCTGTTTCGGCGCAGCGCCACCTACTGGAGTGGAGATATTAAAAATGCCATTTTTGCTTATAACTTCTGATGGGTTTGACCAAAATTCATAAATTTGGTATGGGTCATCAGGACAATGCACTGAAGGAGCCTGAGAAGTTTCGGACCAGCGCCACCTTGTGGTCAAAAGATATAACAAAATTGACAAAAATGCTAATAACTTTGTTACCAATTGCTCACTACTGCTGTTGGTCTGATGCTCCCAGCCATGTTGGCTTGCTTCTTGTGCCGTTTTTGTGCTTGGCCCCGTAATTGCTGCTTGCAGCTATATTTATTAGGGGCCAAGCACCGAAGGTGCGGAGGCACCTATTGTTATTGTTGGCGTTCTTTTTTTTTTTTTTTTTTTTTCTTCTTCTTCTTCTTCTTCTTCCGCTCTTGAAGTCTATGGCAGCCCATAGAACCGCTTGCGGGAAAGTTGTAAAATTTGGCACACAGTCAGGACAGGACAGTCTGACCTTTGTCCATAGCAAATTTGGAGTCTCTAACTCAATCCCTCTAGCGCCACCAGCTGTCCAAAGTTGCACTTATGTTTATGTTAATAACTTTTGAACCATAAGGGCTAGAAACACAATTATTTTTTCCTCTGATTCCTTGGGTGAAGACGAATCGATCGCACCCTATGACGTCATTTTCCGTCATGAAAATTTTTCCGCCATTTTGAATTTTCTGAAAAACTTACTTTTTCGAACTCCTTCTATAGGCCGTTACTCCGATTTTCATGAAAATTGAATCAGATCATCTTCAGACCATGCTGACAAAAAGTTATGGAATTCAAGTTGATTCCTCAAACCGTTTTCGAAAAACTAACGAACGAATTGTACGTAGTGCTTGCGAAAACAGAAGTAAGGCTGTATCTCCGCAACGCTTTATCTTATTCAGACCAAACTTGGTACATGTCATCACAAGCATGACCTGAGGTACCATGCAGTGTTTCGGCGCAGCGCCACCTACTGGTGCGGAGATATGAAAAATGGGTATTTTTGCTTATAACTTCTGATGGGTTTGTCCAAAAATCATAAATTTGGTCTCGTTGGATTCGGGGAATCATGCCGAGTCGAATGATATCCAATTTTCCCATATTGGCCATTTTGGCCGTCGGCCATTTTGAATTTTGTGCTAAAATGCTGTATTTTACGAACGCATTAACGTATCTTTACAAAACTTGGTATGGGTCATCAGCACAATGCCCTGAAGGAGCCTGAGAAGTTTCGGCACAGCGCCGCCTTGTGGTCAAAAGTTATAACAAAATTTACAAAAATGCTAATAACTTTTGACTGTATTCACCAATTGTAATGAAACTGGTCTCAGTAGATTCCTTGGGTCATGCTGAGAACAAAGATATCAAATTTGCCATAGTCAGCTAAACTTCCTGTCCGCCATATTGTTTTTCTTTAAAAACCTACTTTTTCGAACTCCTCCTAGACCGTTGCTCCGATTTTCACCAAAATTGAACCGTGTCATCGTCAGACCATGCCGACAAAAAGTTATGGATTTCAAGTCGATATGTCAAACCGTTTTCGTATACCAGAGCAAAGAATTTGAGGCATGATGCAAAAACGACTCTTGAAGCTGTATCTCTTCAGTGCTTTGACATATTCAGACCAAACTTGGTATGTGTCTTCACAAGCATGACCTGAGGCAGCATACTCTGTTTCGGCGCAGCGCCACCTACTGGAGTGGAGATATGAAAAATTGCCATTTTTGCTTATAACTTCTGATGGGTTTGACCAAAATTCATAAATTTGGTATGGGTCATCAGGACAATGCACTGAAGGAGCCTGAGAAGTTTCGGACCAGCGCCACCTTGTGGTCAAAAGATATAACAAAATTGACAAAAATGCTAATAACTTTTTTTCTAATTGCTCACTACTGCTGTTGGTCTGATGCTCCCAGCCATGTTGGCTTGCTTCTTGTGCCATTTTTGTGCTTGGCCCCGTAATTGCTGCTTGCAGCTATATTTAGGGGCCAAGCACCGAAGGTGCGGAGGCACCTATTGTTATTGTTGGCGTTCTTTTTTTTTTTTTTTTTTTATTCTTCTTCTTCTTCTTCTTCTTCCGCTCTTGAAGTCTATGGCAACCCATAGAACCGCTTGCGGGAAAGTTGTGAAATTTGGCACACAGTTAGAGGACAGTCTGACCTTTGTCCACAGCAAATTTGGAGTCTCTATCTCAATCCCTCTAGCGCCACCAGCTGTCCAAAGTTGCACTTATGTTTATGTTAATAACTTTTGAACCATAAGGGCTAGAAACAAAATTCTTTTTTCCTCTGATTCCTTGGGTCAAGACGAATCGATCGCACCCTATGACGTCATTTTCCGTCATGAAAATTTTTCCGCCATTTTGAATTTTCTGAAAAACTTACTTTTTCGAACTCCTCCTAGGCCGTTACTCCGATTTTCATGAAAATTGAATCAGATCATCTTCAGACCATGCTGACAAAAAGTTATGGAATTCAAGTTGATTCCTCAAACCGTTTTCGAAAAACTAACGAACGAATTGTACGTAGTGCTTGCGAAAACAGAAGTAAGGCTGTATCTCCGCAACGCTTTATCTTATTCAGACCAAACTTGGTACATGTCATCACAAGCATGACCTGAGGTACCATGCAGTGTTTCGGCGCAGCGCCACCTACTGGTGCGGAGATATGAAAAATGGGTATTTTTGCTTATAACTTCTGATGGGTTTGTCCAAAAATCATAAATTTGGTCTCGTTGGATTCGGGGAATCATGCCGAGTCGAATGATATCCAATTTTCCCATATTGGCCATTTTGGCCGTCGGCCATTTTGAATTTTGTGCTAAAATGCTGTATTTTACGAACGCATTAACGTATCTTTACAAAACTTGGTATGGGTCATCAGCACAATGCCCTGAAGGAGCCTGAGAAGTTTCGGCACAGCGCCGCCTTGTGGTCAAAAGTTATAACAAAATTTACAAAAATGCTAATAACTTTTGACTGTATTCACCAATTGTAATGAAACTGGTCTCAGTAGATTCCTTGGGTCATGCTGAGAACAAAGATATCAAATTTGCCATAGTCAGCTAAACTTCCTGTCCGCCATATTGTTTTTCTTTAAAAACCTACTTTTTCGAACTCCTCCTAGACCGTTGCTCCGATTTTCACCAAAATTGAACCGTGTCATCGTCAGACCATGCCGACAAAAAGTTATGGATTTCAAGTCGATATGTCAAACCGTTTTCGTATACCAGAGCAAAGAATTTGAGGCATGATGCAAAAACGACTCTTGAAGCTGTATCTCTTCAGTGCTTTGACATATTCAGACCAAACTTGGTATGTGTCTTCACAAGCATGACCTGAGGCAGCATACTCTGTTTCGGCGCAGCGCCACCTACTGGAGTGGAGATATTAAAAATGCCATTTTTGCTTATAACTTCTGATGGGTTTGACCAAAATTCATAAATTTGGTATGGGTCATCAGGACAATGCACTGAAGGAGCCTGAGAAGTTTCGGACCAGCGCCACCTTGTGGTCAAAAGATATAACAAAATTGACAAAAATGCTAATAACTTTTTTCTAATTGCTCACTACTGCTGTTGGTCTGATGCTCCCAGCCATGTTGGCTTGCTTCTTGTGCCATTTTTGTGCTTGGCCCCGTAATTGCTGCTTGCAGCTATATTTAGGGGCCAAGCACCGAAGGTGCGGAGGCACCTATTGTTATTGTTGGCGTTCTTCTTCTTCTTCTTCTTCTTCTTCTTCTTCTTCTTCTTCTTCTTCTTCCGCTCTTGAAGTCTATGGCAGCCCATAGAACCGCTTGCGGGAAAGTTGTGAAATTTGGCACACTGATAGAGGACAGACTGAACAGTCACCATAGCAAATTTGGAGTCTCCAACTCAATCCCTCTAGCGCCACCAACTGTCCAAAGTTGCACTCATGTTTATGCTAATAACTTTTGAACCACAAGGGCTAGAAACAAAATTCTTTTTTCCTCTGATTCCTGAGCTCATGACGATTCGATTGCACCATATGACGTCATTTTCCGTCATAATATTTTTCCGCCATTTTGAATTTTCCGAAAAACCTACTTTTTCGAACTCCTCCTAGGCCGTTGCTCCGATTTCCATGAAAATTGAATCAGATCATCTACAGACCATGCTGACAAAAAGTTATGGAATTCAAGTTGATTCCTCAAACCGTTTTCGAAAAACTAACGAACGAATTGTACGTAGTGCTTGCGAAAACAGAAGTAAGGCTGTATCTCCGCAACGCTTTATCTTATTCAGACCAAACTTGGTACATGTCATCACAAGCATGACCTGAGGTACCATGCAGTGTTTCGGCGCAGCGCCACCTACTGGTGCGGAGATATGAAAAATGGGTATTTTTGCTTATAACTTCTGATGGGTTTGTCCAAAAATCATAAATTTGGTCTCGTTGGATTCGGGGAATCATGCCGAGTCGAATGATATCCAATTTTCCCAATTCGGCCATTTTGGCCGTCGGCCATTTTGAATTTTGTGCTAAAATGCTGTATTTTACGAACGCATTAACGTATCTTTACAAAACTTGGTATGGGTCATCAGCACAATGCCCTGAAGGAGCCTGAGAAGTTTCGGCACAGCGCCGCCTTGTGGTCAAAAGTTATAACAAAATTTACAAAAATGCTAATAACTTTTGACTGTATTCACCAATTGTAATGAAACTGGTCTCAGTAGATTCCTTGGGTCATGCTGAGAACAAAGATATCAAATTTGCCATAGTCAGCTAAACTTCCTGTCCGCCATATTGTTTTTCTTTAAAAACCTACTTTTTCGAACTCCTCCTAGACCGTTGCTCCGATTTTCACCAAAATTGAACCGTGTCATCGTCAGACCATGCCGACAAAAAGTTATGGATTTCAAGTCGATATGTCAAACCGTTTTCGTATACCAGAGCAAAGAATTTGAGGCATGATGCAAAAACGACTCTTGAAGCTGTATCTCTTCAGTGCTTTGACATATTCAGACCAAACTTGGTATGTGTCTTCACAAGCATGACCTGAGGCAGCATACTCTGTTTCGGCGCAGCGCCACCTACTGGAGTGGAGATATGAAAAATGCCATTTTTGCTTATAACTTCTGATGGGTTTGACCAAAATTCATAAATTTGGTATGGGTCATCAGGACAATGCACTGAAGGAGCCTGAGAAGTTTCGGACCAGCGCCACCTTGTGGTCAAAAGATATAACAAAATTGACAAAAATGCTAATAACTTTTTTTCTAATTGCTCACTACTGCTGTTGGTCTGATGCTCCCAGCCATGTTGGCTTGCTTCTTGTGCCATTTTTGTGCTTGGCCCCGTAATTGCTGCTTGCAGCTATATTTAGGGGCCAAGCACCGAAGGTGCGGAGGCACCTATTGTTATTGTTGGCGTTCTTTTTTTTTTTTTATTTTTTTTTATTCTTCTTCTTCTTCTTCTTCTTCTTCCGCTCTTGAAGTCTATGGCAACCCATAGAACCGCTTGCGGGAAAGTTGTGAAATTTGGCACACAGTTAGAGGACAGTCTGACCTTTGTCCACAGCAAATTTGGAGTCTCTATCTCAATCCCTCTAGCGCCACCAGCTGTCCAAAGTTGCACTTATGTTTATGTTAATAACTTTTGAACCATAAGGGCTAGAAACAAAATTCTTTTTTCCTCTGATTCCTTGGGTCAAGACGAATCGATCGCACCATATGACGTCATTTTCCGTCATGAAAATTTTTCCGCCATTTTGAATTTTCTGAAAAACTTACTTTTTCGAACTCCTCCTAGGCCGTTACTCCGATTTTCATGAAAATTGAATCAGATCATCTTCAGACCATGCTGACAAAAAGTTATGGAATTCAAGTTGATTCCTCAAACCGTTTTCGAAAAACTAACGAACGAATTGTACGTAGTGCTTGCGAAAACAGAAGTAAGGCTGTATCTCCGCAACGCTTTATCTTATTCAGACCAAACTTGGTACATGTCATCACAAGCATGACCTGAGGTACCATGCAGTGTTTCGGCGCAGCGCCACCTACTGGTGCGGAGATATGAAAAATGGGTATTTTTGCTTATAACTTCTGATGGGTTTGTCCAAAAATCATAAATTTGGTCTCGTTGGATTCGGGGAATCATGCCGAGTCGAATGATATCCAATTTTCCCAATTCGGCCATTTTGGCCGTCGGCCATTTTGAATTTTGTGCTAAAATGCTGTATTTTACGAACGCATTAACGTATCTTTACAAAACTTGGTATGGGTCATCAGCACAATGCCCTGAAGGAGCCTGAGAAGTTTCGGCACAGCGCCGCCTTGTGGTCAAAAGTTATAACAAAATTTACAAAAATGCTAATAACTTTTGACTGTATTCACCAATTGTAATGAAACTGGTCTCAGTAGATTCCTTGGGTCATGCTGAGAACAAAGATATCAAATTTGCCATAGTCAGCTAAACTTCCTGTCCGCCATATTGTTTTTCTTTAAAAACCTACTTTTTCGAACTCCTCCTAGACCGTTGCTCCGATTTTCACCAAAATTGAACCGTGTCATCGTCAGACCATGCCGACAAAAAGTTATGGATTTCAAGTCGATATGTCAAACCGTTTTCGTATACCAGAGCAAAGAATTTGAGGCATGATGCAAAAACGACTCTTGAAGCTGTATCTCTTCAGTGCTTTGACATATTCAGACCAAACTTGGTATGTGTCTTCACAAGCATGACCTGAGGCAGCATACTCTGTTTCGGCGCAGCGCCACCTACTGGAGTGGAGATATGAAAAATGCCATTTTTGCTTATAACTTCTGATGGGTTTGACCAAAATTCATAAATTTGGTATGGGTCATCAGGACAATGCACTGAAGGAGCCTGAGAAGTTTCGGACCAGCGCCACCTTGTGGTCAAAAGATATAACAAAATTGACAAAAATGCTAATAACTTTTTTTCTAATTGCTCACTACTGCTGTTGGTCTGATGCTCCCAGCCATGTTGGCTTGCTTCTTGTGCCATTTTTGTGCTTGGCCCCGTAATTGCTGCTTGCAGCTATATTTAGGGGCCAAGCACCGAAGGTGCGGAGGCACCTATTGTTATTGTTGGCGTTCTTTTTTTTATTTTATTTTTTTTTATTCTTCTTCTTCTTCTTCTTCTTCTTCCGCTCTTGAAGTCTATGGCAACCCATAGAACCGCTTGCGGGAAAGTTGTGAAATTTGGCACACAGTTAGAGGACAGTCTGACCTTTGTCCACAGCAAATTTGGAGTCTCTATCTCAATCCCTCTAGCGCCACCAGCTGTCCAAAGTTGCACTTATGTTTATGTTAATAACTTTTGAACCATAAGGGCTAGAAACAAAACTCTTTTTTCCTCTGATTCCTTGGGTGAAAACGAATCGAACGCACCATATGGCGTCATTTTCCGTCATGAAAATTTTTCCACCATTTTGAATTTTCTGAAAAACGTACTTTTTCGAACTCCTCCTAGGCCGTTACTCCGATTTTCATGAAAATTGAATCAGATCATCTTCAGACCATGCTGACAAAAAGTTATGGAATTCAAGTTGATTCCTCAAACCGTTTTCGAAAAACTAACGAACGAATTGTACGTAGTGCTTGCGAAAACAGAAGTAAGGCTGTATCTCCGCAACGCTTTATCGTATTCAGACCAAACTTGGTACATGTCATCACAAGCATGACCTGAGGTACCATGCAGTGTTTCGGCGCAGCGCCACCTACTGGTGCGGAGATATGAAAAATGGGTATTTTTGCTTATAACTTCTGATGGGTTTGTCCAAAAATCATAAATTTGGTCTCGTTGGATTCGGGGAATCATGCCGAGTCGAATGATATCCAATTTTCCCAATTCGGCCATTTTGGCCGTCGGCCATTTTGAATTTTGTGCTAAAATGCTGTATTTTACGAACGCATTAACGTATCTTTACAAAACTTGGTATGGGTCATCAGCACAATGCCCTGAAGGAGCCTGAGAAGTTTCGGCACAGCGCCGCCTTGTGGTCAAAAGTTATAACAAAATTTACAAAAATGCTAATAACTTTTGACTGTATTCACCAATTGTAATGAAACTGGTCTCAGTAGATTCCTTGGGTCATGCTGAGAACAAAGATATCAAATTTGCCATAGTCAGCTAAACTTCCTGTCCGCCATATTGTTTTTCTTTAAAAACCTACTTTTTCGAACTCCTCCTAGACCGTTGCTCCGATTTTCACCAAAATTGAACCGTGTCATCGTCAGACCATGCCGACAAAAAGTTATGGATTTCAAGTCGATATGTCAAACCGTTTTCGTATACCAGAGCAAAGAATTTGAGGCATGATGCAAAAACGACTCTTGAAGCTGTATCTCTTCAGTGCTTTGACATATTCAGACCAAACTTGGTATGTGTCTTCACAAGCATGACCTGAGGCAGCATACTCTGTTTCGGCGCAGCGCCACCTACTGGAGTGGAGATATGAAAAATGCCATTTTTGCTTATAACTTCTGATGGGTTTGACCAAAATTCATAAATTTGGTATGGGTCATCAGGACAATGCACTGAAGGAGCCTGAGAAGTTTCGGACCAGCGCCACCTTGTGGTCAAAAGATATAACAAAATTGACAAAAATGCTAATAACTTTTTTCTAATTGCTCACTACTGCTGTTGGTCTGATGCTCCCAGCCATGTTGGCTTGCTTCTTGTGCCATTTTTGTGCTTGGCCCCGTAATTGCTGCTTGCAGCTATATTTAGGGGCCAAGCACCGAAGGTGCGGAGGCACCTATTGTTATTGTTGGCGTTCTTTTTTTTTTTTTTTTTTTTTTTTTGTTCTTCTTCTTCTTCTTCTTCTTCCGCTCTTGAAGTCTATGGCAACCCATAGAACCGCTTGCGGGAAAGTTGTGAAATTTGGCACACAGTTAGAGGACAGTCTGACCTTTGTCCACAGCAAATTTGGAGTCTCTATCTCAATCCCTCTAGCGCCACCAGCTGTCCAAAGTTGCACTTATGTTTATGTTAATAACTTTTGAACCATAAGGGCTAGAAACAAAATTCTTTTTTCCTCTGATTCCTTGGGTCAAGACGAATCGATCGCACCATATGACGTCATTTTCCGTCATGAAAATTTTTCCGCCATTTTGAATTTTCTGAAAAACTTACTTTTTCGAACTCCTCCTAGGCCGTTACTCCGATTTTCATGAAAATTGAATCAGATCATCTTCAGACCATGCTGACAAAAAGTTATGGAATTCAAGTTGATTCCTCAAACCGTTTTCGAAAAACTAACGAACGAATTGTACGTAGTGCTTGCGAAAACAGAAGTAAGGCTGTATCTCCGCAACGCTTTATCTTATTCAGACCAAACTTGGTACATGTCATCACAAGCATGACCTGAGGTACCATGCAGTGTTTCGGCGCAGCGCCACCTACTGGTGCGGAGATATGAAAAATGGGTATTTTTGCTTATAACTTCTGATGGGTTTGTCCAAAAATCATAAATTTGGTCTCGTTGGATTCGGGGAATCATGCCGAGTCGAATGATATCCAATTTTCCCAATTCGGCCATTTTGGCCGTCGGCCATTTTGAATTTTGTGCTAAAATGCTGTATTTTACGAACGCATTAACGTATCTTTACAAAACTTGGTATGGGTCATCAGCACAATGCCCTGAAGGAGCCTGAGAAGTTTCGGCACAGCGCCGCCTTGTGGTCAAAAGTTATAACAAAATTTACAAAAATGCTAATAACTTTTGACTGTATTCACCAATTGTAATGAAACTGGTCTCAGTAGATTCCTTGGGTCATGCTGAGAACAAAGATATCAAATTTGCCATAGTCAGCTAAACTTCCTGTCCGCCATATTGTTTTTCTTTAAAAACCTACTTTTTCGAACTCCTCCTAGACCGTTGCTCCGATTTTCACCAAAATTGAACCGTGTCATCGTCAGACCATGCCGACAAAAAGTTATGGATTTCAAGTCGATATGTCAAACCGTTTTCGTATACCAGAGCAAAGAATTTGAGGCATGATGCAAAAACGACTCTTGAAGCTGTATCTCTTCAGTGCTTTGACATATTCAGACCAAACTTGGTATGTGTCTTCACAAGCATGACCTGAGGCAGCATACTCTGTTTCGGCGCAGCGCCACCTACTGGAGTGGAGATATGAAAAATGCCATTTTTGCTTATAACTTCTGATGGGTTTGACCAAAATTCATAAATTTGGTATGGGTCATCAGGACAATGCACTGAAGGAGCCTGAGAAGTTTCGGACCAGCGCCACCTTGTGGTCAAAAGATATAACAAAATTGACAAAAATGCTAATAACTTTTTTTCTAATTGCTCACTACTGCTGTTGGTCTGATGCTCCCAGCCATGTTGGCTTGCTTCTTGTGCCATTTTTGTGCTTGGCCCCGTAATTGCTGCTTGCAGCTATATTTAGGGGCCAAGCACCGAAGGTGCGGAGGCACCTATTGTTATTGTTGGCGTTCTTTTTTTTTTTTTTTTTTTTTCTTCTTCTTCTTCTTCTTCTTCTTCTTCCGCTCTTGAAGTCTATGGCAACCCATAGAACCGCTTGCGGGAAAGTTGTGAAATTTGGCACACAGTTAGAGGACAGTCTGACCTTTGTCCACAGCAAATTTGGAGTCTCTATCTCAATCCCTCTAGCGCCACCAGCTGTCCAAAGTTGCACTTATGTTTATGTTAATAACTTTTGAACCATAAGGGCTAGAAACAAAACTCTTTTTTCCTCTGATTCCTTGGGTCAAGACGAATCGATCGCACCATATGACGTCATTTTCCGTCATGAAAATTTTTCCGCCATTTTGAATTTTCTGAAAAACTTACTTTTTCGAACTCCTCCTAGGCCGTTACTCCGATTTTCATGAAAATTGAATCAGATCATCTTCAGACCATGCTGACAAAAAGTTATGGAATTCAAGTTGATTCCTCAAACCGTTTTCGAAAAACTAACGAACGAATTGTACGTAGTGCTTGCGAAAACAGAAGTAAGGCTGTATCTCCGCAACGCTTTATCTTATTCAGACCAAACTTGGTACATGTCATCACAAGCATGACCTGAGGTACCATGCAGTGTTTCGGCGCAGCGCCACCTACTGGTGCGGAGATATGAAAAATGGGTATTTTTGCTTATAACTTCTGATGGGTTTGTCCAAAAATCATAAATTTGGTCTCGTTGGATTCGGGGAATCATGCCGAGTCGAATGATATCCAATTTTCCCAATTCGGCCATTTTGGCCGTCGGCCATTTTGAATTTTGTGCTAAAATGCTGTATTTTACGAACGCATTAACGTATCTTTACAAAACTTGGTATGGGTCATCAGCACAATGCCCTGAAGGAGCCTGAGAAGTTTCGGCACAGCGCCGCCTTGTGGTCAAAAGTTATAACAAAATTTACAAAAATGCTAATAACTTTTGACTGTATTCACCAATTGTAATGAAACTGGTCTCAGTAGATTCCTTGGGTCATGCTGAGAACAAAGATATCAAATTTGCCATAGTCAGCTAAACTTCCTGTCCGCCATATTGTTTTTCTTTAAAAACCTACTTTTTCGAACTCCTCCTAGACCGTTGCTCCGATTTTCACCAAAATTGAACCGTGTCATCGTCAGACCATGCCGACAAAAAGTTATGGATTTCAAGTCGATATGTCAAACCGTTTTCGTATACCAGAGCAAAGAATTTGAGGCATGATGCAAAAACGACTCTTGAAGCTGTATCTCTTCAGTGCTTTGACATATTCAGACCAAACTTGGTATGTGTCTTCACAAGCATGACCTGAGGCAGCATACTCTGTTTCGGCGCAGCGCCACCTACTGGAGTGGAGATATGAAAAATGCCATTTTTGCTTATAACTTCTGATGGGTTTGACCAAAATTCATAAATTTGGTATGGGTCATCAGGACAATGCACTGAAGGAGCCTGAGAAGTTTCGGACCAGCGCCACCTTGTGGTCAAAAGATATAACAAAATTGACAAAAATGCTAATAACTTTTTTTCTAATTGCTCACTACTGCTGTTGGTCTGATGCTCCCAGCCATGTTGGCTTGCTTCTTGTGCCATTTTTGTGCTTGGCCCCGTAATTGCTGCTTGCAGCTATATTTAGGGGCCAAGCACCGAAGGTGCGGAGGCACCTATTGTTATTGTTGGCGTTCTTTTTTTTATTTTATTTTTTTTTCTTCTTCTTCTTCTTCTTCTTCTTCTTCTTCCGCTCTTGAAGTCTATGGCAACCCATAGAACCGCTTGCGGGAAAGTTGTGAAATTTGGCACACAGTTAGAGGACAGTCTGACCTTTGTCCACAGCAAATTTGGAGTCTCTATCTCAATCCCTCTAGCGCCACCAGCTGTCCAAAGTTGCACTTATGTTTATGTTAATAACTTTTGAACCATAAGGGCTAGAAACAAAACTCTTTTTTCCTCTGATTCCTTGGGTCAAGACGAATCGATCGCACCCTATGACGTCATTTTCCGTCATGAAAATTTTTCCGCCATTTTGAATTTTCTGAAAAACTTACTTTTTCGAACTCCTCCTAGGCCGTTACTCCGATTTTCATGAAAATTGAATCAGATCATCTTCAGACCATGCTGACAAAAAGTTATGGAATTCAAGTTGATTCCTCAAACCGTTTTCGAAAAACTACGAACGAATTGTACGTAGTGCTTGCGAAAACAGAAGTAAGGCTGTATCTCCGCAACGCTTTATCTTATTCAGACCAAACTTGGTACATGTCATCACAAGCATGACCTGAGGTACCATGCAGTGTTTCGGCGCAGCGCCACCTACTGGTGCGGAGATATGAAAAATGGGTATTTTTGCTTATAACTTCTGATGGGTTTGTCCAAAAATCATAAATTTGGTCTCGTTGGATTCGGGGAATCATGCCGAGTCGAATGATATCCAATTTTCCCAATTCGGCCATTTTGGCCGTCGGCCATTTTGAATTTTGTGCTAAAATGCTGTATTTTACGAACGCATTAACGTATCTTTACAAAACTTGGTATGGGTCATCAGCACAATGCCCTGAAGGAGCCTGAGAAGTTTCGGCACAGCGCCGCCTTGTGGTCAAAAGTTATAACAAAATTTACAAAAATGCTAATAACTTTTGACTGTATTCACCAATTGTAATGAAACTGGTCTCAGTAGATTCCTTGGGTCATGCTGAGAACAAAGATATCAAATTTGCCATAGTCAGCTAAACTTCCTGTCCGCCATATTGTTTTTCTTTAAAAACCTACTTTTTCGAACTCCTCCTAGACCGTTGCTCCGATTTTCACCAAAATTGAACCGTGTCATCGTCAGACCATGCCGACAAAAAGTTATGGATTTCAAGTCGATATGTCAAACCGTTTTCGTATACCAGAGCAAAGAATTTGAGGCATGATGCAAAAACGACTCTTGAAGCTGTATCTCTTCAGTGCTTTGACATATTCAGACCAAACTTGGTATGTGTCTTCACAAGCATGACCTGAGGCAGCATACTCTGTTTCGGCGCAGCGCCACCTACTGGAGTGGAGATATGAAAAATTGCCATTTTTGCTTATAACTTCTGATGGGTTTGACCAAAATTCATAAATTTGGTATGGGTCATCAGGACAATGCACTGAAGGAGCCTGAGAAGTTTCGGACCAGCGCCACCTTGTGGTCAAAAGATATAACAAAATTGACAAAAATGCTAATAACTTTTTTTCTAATTGCTCACTACTGCTGTTGGTCTGATGCTCCCAGCCATGTTGGCTTGCTTCTTGTGCCATTTTTGTGCTTGGCCCCGTAATTGCTGCTTGCAGCTATATTTAGGGGCCAAGCACCGAAGGTGCGGAGGCACCTATTGTTATTGTTGGCGTTCTTTTTTTTATTTTATTTTTTTTTATTCTTCTTCTTCTTCTTCTTCTTCTTCCGCTCTTGAAGTCTATGGCAACCCATAGAACCGCTTGCGGGAAAGTTGTGAAATTTGGCACACAGTTAGAGGACAGTCTGACCTTTGTCCACAGCAAATTTGGAGTCTCTATCTCAATCCCTCTAGCGCCACCAGCTGTCCAAAGTTGCACTTATGTTTATGTTAATAACTTTTGAACCATAAGGGCTAGAAACAAAACTCTTTTTTCCTCTGATTCCTTGGGTCAAGACGAATCGATCGCACCCTATGACGTCATTTTCCGTCATGAAAATTTTTCCGCCATTTTGAATTTTCTGAAAAACGTACTTTTTCGAACTCCTCCTAGGCCGTTACTCCGATTTTCATGAAAATTGAATCAGATCATCTTCAGACCATGCTGACAAAAAGTTATGGAATTCAAGTTGATTCCTCAAACCGTTTTCGAAAAACTACGAACGAATTGTACGTAGTGCTTGCGAAAACAGAAGTAAGGCTGTATCTCCGCAACGCTTTATCTTATTCAGACCAAACTTGGTACATGTCATCACAAGCATGACCTGAGGTACCATGCAGTGTTTCGGCGCAGCGCCACCTACTGGTGCGGAGATATGAAAAATGGGTATTTTTGCTTATAACTTCTGATGGGTTTGTCCAAAAATCATAAATTTGGTCTCGTTGGATTCGGGGAATCATGCCGAGTCGAATGATATCCAATTTTCCCAATTCGGCCATTTTGGCCGTCGGCCATTTTGAATTTTGTGCTAAAATGCTGTATTTTACGAACGCATTAACGTATCTTTACAAAACTTGGTATGGGTCATCAGCACAATGCCCTGAAGGAGCCTGAGAAGTTTCGGCACAGCGCCGCCTTGTGGTCAAAAGTTATAACAAAATTTACAAAAATGCTAATAACTTTTGACTGTATTCACCAATTGTAATGAAACTGGTCTCAGTAGATTCCTTGGGTCATGCTGAGAACAAAGATATCAAATTTGCCATAGTCAGCTAAACTTCCTGTCCGCCATATTGTTTTTCTTTAAAAACCTACTTTTTCGAACTCCTCCTAGACCGTTGCTCCGATTTTCACCAAAATTGAACCGTGTCATCGTCAGACCATGCCGACAAAAAGTTATGGATTTCAAGTCGATATGTCAAACCGTTTTCGTATACCAGAGCAAAGAATTTGAGGCATGATGCAAAAACGACTCTTGAAGCTGTATCTCTTCAGTGCTTTGACATATTCAGACCAAACTTGGTATGTGTCTTCACAAGCATGACCTGAGGCAGCATACTCTGTTTCGGCGCAGCGCCACCTACTGGAGTGGAGATATGAAAAATTGCCATTTTTGCTTATAACTTCTGATGGGTTTGACCAAAATTCATAAATTTGGTATGGGTCATCAGGACAATGCACTGAAGGAGCCTGAGAAGTTTCGGACCAGCGCCACCTTGTGGTCAAAAGATATAACAAAATTGACAAAAATGCTAATAACTTTTTTTCGAATTGCTCACTACTGCTGTTGGTCTGATGCTCCCAGCCATGTTGGCTTGCTTCTTGTGCCATTTTTGTGCTTGGCCCCGTAATTGCTGCTTGCAGCTATATTTAGGGGCCAAGCACCGAAGGTGCGGAGGCACCTATTGTTATTGTTGGCGTTCTTTTTTTTTTTTTTTTTTTTTCTTCTTCTTCTTCTTCTTCTTCTTCTTCTTCTTCTTCCGCTCTTGAAGTCTATGGCAACCCATAGAACCGCTTGCGGGAAAGTTGTGAAATTTGGCACACAGTTAGAGGACAGTCTGACCTTTGTCCACAGCAAATTTGGAGTCTCTATCTCAATCCCTCTAGCGCCACCAGCTGTCCAAAGTTGCACTTATGTTTATGTTAATAACTTTTGAACCATAAGGGCTAGAAACAAAACTCTTTTTTCCTCTGATTCCTTGGGTCAAGACGAATCGATCGCACCCTATGACGTCATTTTCCGTCATGAAAATTTTTCCGCCATTTTGAATTTTCTGAAAAACGTACTTTTTCGAACTCCTCCTAGGCCGTTACTCCGATTTTCATGAAAATTGAATCAGATCATCTTCAGACCATGCTGACAAAAAGTTATGGAATTCAAGTTGATTCCTCAAACCGTTTTCGAAAAACTACGAACGAATTGTACGTAGTGCTTGCGAAAACAGAAGTAAGGCTGTATCTCCGCAACGCTTTATCTTATTCAGACCAAACTTGGTACATGTCATCACAAGCATGACCTGAGGTACCATGCAGTGTTTCGGCGCAGCGCCACCTACTGGTGCGGAGATATGAAAAATGGGTATTTTTGCTTATAACTTCTGATGGGTTTGTCCAAAAATCATAAATTTGGTCTCGTTGGATTCGGGGAATCATGCCGAGTCGAATGATATCCAATTTTCCCAATTCGGCCATTTTGGCCGTCGGCCATTTTGAATTTTGTGCTAAAATGCTGTATTTTACGAACGCATTAACGTATCTTTACAAAACTTGGTATGGGTCATCAGCACAATGCCCTGAAGGAGCCTGAGAAGTTTCGGCACAGCGCCGCCTTGTGGTCAAAAGTTATAACAAAATTTACAAAAATGCTAATAACTTTTGACTGTATTCACCAATTGTAATGAAACTGGTCTCAGTAGATTCCTTGGGTCATGCTGAGAACAAAGATATCAAATTTGCCATAGTCAGCTAAACTTCCTGTCCGCCATATTGTTTTTCTTTAAAAACCTACTTTTTCGAACTCCTCCTAGACCGTTGCTCCGATTTTCACCAAAATTGAACCGTGTCATCGTCAGACCATGCCGACAAAAAGTTATGGATTTCAAGTCGATATGTCAAACCGTTTTCGTATACCAGAGCAAAGAATTTGAGGCATGATGCAAAAACGACTCTTGAAGCTGTATCTCTTCAGTGCTTTGACATATTCAGACCAAACTTGGTATGTGTCTTCACAAGCATGACCTGAGGCAGCATACTCTGTTTCGGCGCAGCGCCACCTACTGGAGTGGAGATATGAAAAATTGATTTTTTTGCTTATAACTTCTGATGGGTTTGACCAAAATTCATAAATTTGGTATGGGTCATCAGGACAATGCACTGAAGGAGCCTGAGAAGTTTCGGACCAGCGCCACCTTGTGGTCAAAAGATATAACAAAATTGACAAAAATGCTAATAACTTTTTTCTAATTGCTCACTACTGCTGTTGGTCTGATGCTCCCAGCCATGTTGGCTTGCTTCTTGTGCCATTTTTGTGCTTGGCCCCGTAATTGCTGCTTGCAGCTATATTTAGGGGCCAAGCACCGAAGGTGCGGAGGCACCTATTGTTATTGTTGGCGTTCTTTTTTTTTTTTTTTTTTTTTATTATTCTTCTTCTTCTTCTTCTTCTTCTTCTTCTTCTTCTTCTTCCGCTCTTGAAGTCTATGGCAACCCATAGAACCGCTTGCGGGAAAGTTGTGAAATTTGGCACACAGTTAGAGGACAGTCTGACCTTTGTCCACAGCAAATTTGGAGTCTCTATCTCAATCCCTCTAGCGCCACCAGCTGTCCAAAGTTGCACTTATGTTTATGTTAATAACTTTTGAACCATAAGGGCTAGAAACAAAACTCTTTTTTCCTCTGATTCCTTGGGTCAAGACGAATCGATCGCACCCTATGACGTCATTTTCCGTCATGAAAATTTTTCCGCCATTTTGAATTTTCTGAAAAACGTACTTTTTCGAACTCCTCCTAGGCCGTTACTCCGATTTTCATGAAAATTGAATCAGATCATCTTCTGACCATGCTGACAAAAAGTTATGGAATTCAAGTTGATTCCTCAAACCGTTTTCGAAAAACTACGAACGAATTGTACGTAGTGCTTGCGAAAACAGAAGTAAGGCTGTATCTCCGCAACGCTTTATCTTATTCAGACCAAACTTGGTACATGTCATCACAAGCATGACCTGAGGTACCATGCAGTGTTTCGGCGCAGCGCCACCTACTGGTGCGGAGATATGAAAAATGGGTATTTTTGCTTATAACTTCTGATGGGTTTGTCCAAAAATCATAAATTTGGTCTCGTTGGATTCGGGGAATCATGCCGAGTCGAATGATATCCAATTTTCCCAATTCGGCCATTTTGGCCGTCGGCCATTTTGAATTTTGTGCTAAAATGCTGTATTTTACGAACGCATTAACGTATCTTTACAAAACTTGGTATGGGTCATCAGCACAATGCCCTGAAGGAGCCTGAGAAGTTTCGACACAGCGCCGCCTTGTGGTCAAAAGTTATAACAAAATTTACAAAAATGCTAATAACTTTTGACTGTATTCACCAATTGTAATGAAACTGGTCTCAGTAGATTCCTTGGGTCATGCTGAGAACAAAGATATCAAATTTGCCATAGTCAGCTAAACTTCCTGTCCGCCATATTGTTTTTCTTTAAAAACCTACTTTTTCGAACTCCTCCTAGACCGTTGCTCCGATTTTCACCAAAATTGAACCGTGTCATCGTCAGACCATGCCGACAAAAAGTTATGGATTTCAAGTCGATATGTCAAACCGTTTTCGTATACCAGAGCAAAGAATTTGAGGCATGATGCAAAAACGACTCTTGAAGCTGTATCTCTTCAGTGCTTTGACATATTCAGACCAAACTTGGTATGTGTCTTCACAAGCATGACCTGAGGCAGCATACTCTGTTTCGGCGCAGCGCCACCTACTGGAGTGGAGATATGAAAAATGGATTTTTTTGCTTATAACTTCTGATGGGTTTGACCAAAATTCATAAATTTGGTATGGGTCATCAGGACAATGCACTGAAGGAGCCTGAGAAGTTTCGGACCAGCGCCACCTTGTGGTCAAAAGATATAACAAAATTGACAAAAATGCTAATAACTTTTTTTCTAATTGCTCACTACTGCTGTTGGTCTGATGCTCCCAGCCATGTTGGCTTGCTTCTTGTGCCATTTTTGTGCTTGGCCCCGTAATTGCTGCTTGCAGCTATATTTAGGGGCCAAGCACCGAAGGTGCGGAGGTACCTATTGTTATTGTTGGCGTTCTTTTTTTTATTAGGGGCCAAGCACCGAAGGTGCTTAGGCACCTATTGTTATTGTTGGCGTTCCGTACGCTTATTATTATTCTTCCGCTTCTTCTTCCGCTCTTGAAGTCTATGGCAACCCATAGAACCGCTTGCGGGAAAGTTGTGAAATTTGGCACACAGTTAGAGGACAGTCTGACCTTTGTCCACAGCAAATTTGGAGTCTCTATCTCAATCCCTCTAGCGCCACCAGCTGTCCAAAGTTGCACTTATGTTTATGTTAATAACTTTTGAACCATAAGGGCTAGAAACAAAACTCTTTTTTCCTCTGATTCCTTGGGTCAAGACGAATCGATCGCACCCTATGACGTCATTTTCCGTCATGAAAATTTTTCCGCCATTTTGAATTTTCTGAAAAACGTACTTTTTCGAACTCCTCCTAGGCCGTTACTCCGATTTTCATGAAAATTGAATCAGATCATCTTCAGACCATGCTGACAAAAAGTTATGGAATTCAAGTTGATTCCTCAAACCGTTTTCGAAAAACTCACGAACGAATTGTACGTAGTGCTTGCGAAAACAGAAGTAAGGCTGTATCTCCGCAACGCTTTATCGTATTCAGACCAAACTTGGTACATGTCATCACAAGCATGACCTGAGGTACCATGCAGTGTTTCGGCGCAGCGCCACCTACTGGTGCGGAGATATGAAAAATGGGTATTTTTGCTTATAACTTCTGATGGGTTTGTCCAAAAATCATAAATTTGGTCTCGTTGGATTCGGGGAATCATGCCGAGTCGAATGATATCCAATTTTCCCATATCGGACATTTTGGCCGTCGGCCATTTTGAATTTTGTGCTAAAATGCTGTATTTTACGAACGCATTAACGTATCTTTACAAAACTTGGTATGGGTCATCAGCACAATGCCCTGAAGGAGCCTGAGAAGTTTCGGCACAGCGCCGCCTTGTGGTCAAAAGTTATAACAAAATTTACAAAAATGCTAATAACTTTTGACTGTATTCACCAATTGTAATGAAACTGGTTTCTGTAGATTCCTTGGGTCATGCTGAGAACAAAGATATCAAATTTGCCATAGTCAGCTAAACTTCCTGTCCGCCATATTGTTTTTCTTTAAAAACCTACTTTTTCGAACTCCTCCTAGACCGTTGCTCCGATTTTCACCAAAATTGAACCGTGTCATCGTCAGACCATGCCGACAAAAAGTTATGGATTTCAAGTCGATATGTCAAACCGTTTTCGTATACCAGAGCAAAGAATTTGAGGCATGATGCAAAAACGACTCTTGAAGCTGTATCTCTTCAGTGCTTTGACATATTCAGACCAAACTTGGTATGTGTCTTCACAAGCATGACCTGAGGCAGCATACTCTGTTTCGGCGCAGCGCCACCTACTGGAGTGGAGATATGAAAAATTGATTTTTTTGCTTATAACTTCTGATGGGTTTGACCAAAATTCATAAATTTGGTATGGGTCATCAGGACAATGCACTGAAGGAGCCTGAGAAGTTTCGGACCAGCGCCACCTTGTGGTCAAAAGATATAACAAAATTGACAAAAATGCTAATAACTTTTTTTCTAATTGCTCACTACTGCTGTTGGTCTGATGCTCCCAGCCATGTTGGCTTGCTTCTTGTGCCATTTTTGTGCTTGGCCCCGTAATTGCTGCTTGCAGCTATATTTAGGGGCCAAGCACCGAAGGTGCGGAGGCACCTATTGTTATTGTTGGCGTTCTATTTTTTATTTTATTTTTTTTTATTCTTCTTCTTCTTCTTCTTCTTCTTCCGCTCTTGAAGTCTATGGCAACCCATAGAACCGCTTGCGGGAAAGTTGTGAAATTTGGCACACAGTTAGAGGACAGTCTGACCTTTGTCCACAGCAAATTTGGAGTCTCTATCTCAATCCCTCTAGCGCCACCAGCTGTCCAAAGTTGCACTTATGTTTATGTTAATAACTTTTGAACCATAAGGGCTAGAAACAAAACTCTTTTTTCCTCTGATTCCTTGGGTCAAGACGAATCGATCGCACCCTATGACGTCATTTTCCGTCATGAAAATTTTTCCGCCATTTTGAATTTTCTGAAAAACTTACTTTTTCGAACTCCTCCTAGGCCGTTACTCCGATTTTCATGAAAATTGAATCAGATCATCTTCAGACCATGCTGACAAAAAGTTATGGAATTCAAGTTGATTCCTCAAACCGTTTTCGAAAAACTCACGAACGAATTGTACGTAGTGCTTGCGAAAACAGAAGTAAGGCTGTATCTCCGCAACGCTTTATCGTATTCAGACCAAACTTGGTACATGTCATCACAAGCATGACCTGAGGTACCATGCAGTGTTTCGGCGCAGCGCCACCTACTGGTGCGGAGATATGAAAAATGGGTATTTTTGCTTATAACTTCTGATGGGTTTGTCCAAAAATCATAAATTTGGTCTCGTTGGATTCGGGGAATCATGCCGAGTCGAATGATATCCAATTTTCCCAATTCGGCCATTTTGGCCGTCGGCCATTTTGAATTTTGTGCTAAAATGCTGTATTTTACGAACGCATTAACGTATCTTTACAAAACTTGGTATGGGTCATCAGCACAATGCCCTGAAGGAGCCTGAGAAGTTTCGGCACAGCGCCGCCTTGTGGTCAAAAGTTATAACAAAATTTACAAAAATGCTAATAACTTTTGACTGTATTCACCAATTGTAATGAAACTGGTCTCAGTAGATTCCTTGGGTCATGCTGAGAACAAAGATATCAAATTTGCCATAGTCAGCTAAACTTCCTGTCCGCCATATTGTTTTTCTTTAAAAACCTACTTTTTCGAACTCCTCCTAGACCGTTGCTCCGATTTTCACCAAAATTGAACCGTGTCATCGTCAGACCATGCCGACAAAAAGTTATGGATTTCAAGTCGATATGTCAAACCGTTTTCGTATACCAGAGCAAAGAATTTGAGGCATGATGCAAAAACGACTCTTGAAGCTGTATCTCTTCAGTGCTTTGACATATTCAGACCAAACTTGGTATGTGTCTTCACAAGCATGACCTGAGGCAGCATACTCTGTTTCGGCGCAGCGCCACCTACTGGAGTGGAGATATTAAAAATGCCATTTTTGCTTATAACTTCTGATGGGTTTGACCAAAATTCATAAATTTGGTATGGGTCATCAGGACAATGCACTGAAGGAGCCTGAGAAGTTTCGGACCAGCGCCACCTTGTGGTCAAAAGATATAACAAAATTGACAAAAATGCTAATAACTTTTTTTCTAATTGCTCACTACTGCTGTTGGTCTGATGCTCCCAGCCATGTTGGCTTGCTTCTTGTGCCATTTTTGTGCTTGGCCCCGTAATTGCTGCTTGCAGCTATATTTAGGGGCCAAGCACCGAAGGTGCGGAGGCACCTATTGTTATTGTTGGCGTTCTTTTTTTTTTTTTTATTCTTCTTCTTCTTCTTCTTCCGCTCTTGAAGTCTATGGCAACCCATAGAACCGCTTGTGGGAAAGTTGTGAAATTTGGCACACAGTTAGAGGACAGTCTGACCTTTGTCCACAGCAAATTTGGAGTCTCTATCTCAATCCCTCTAGCGCCACCAGCTGTCCAAAGTTGCACTTATGTTTATGTTAATAACTTTTGAACCATAAGGGCTAGAAACACAATTCTTTTTTCCTCTTATTCCTTGGCTCAAGACGAATCGAACGCACCATATGACGTCATTTTCCGTCATGAAAATTTTTCCGCCATTTTGAATTTTCTGAAAAACTTACTTTTTCGAACTCCTCCTAGGCCGTTACTCCGATTTTCATGAAAATTGAATCAGATCATCTTCAGACCATGCTGACAAAAAGTTATGGAATTCAAGTTGATTCCTCAAACCGTTTTCGAAAAACTAACGAACGAATTGTACGTAGTGCTTGCGAAAACAGAAGTAAGGCTGTATCTCCGCAACGCTTTATCGTATTCAGACCAAACTTGGTACATGTCATCACAAGCATGACCTGAGGTACCATGCAGTGTTTCGGCGCAGCGCCACCTACTGGTGCGGAGATATGAAAAATGGGTATTTTTGCTTATAACTTCTGATGGGTTTGTCCAAAAATCATAAATTTGGTCTCGTTGGATTCGGGGAATCATGCCGAGTCGAATGATATCCAATTTTCCCAATTCGGCCATTTTGGCCGTCGGCCATTTTGAATTTTGTGCTAAAATGCTGTATTTTACGAACGCATTAACGTATCTTTACAAAACTTGGTATGGGTCATCAGCACAATGCCCTGAAGGAGCCTGAGAAGTTTCGGCACAGCGCCGCCTTGTGGTCAAAAGTTATAACAAAATTTACAAAAATGCTAATAACTTTTGACTGTATTCACCAATTGTAATGAAACTGGTCTCAGTAGATTCCTTGGGTCATGCTGAGAACAAAGATATCAAATTTGCCATAGTCAGCTAAACTTCCTGTCCGCCATATTGTTTTTCTTTAAAAACCTACTTTTTCGAACTCCTCCTAGACCGTTGCTCCGATTTTCACCAAAATTGAACCGTGTCATCTTCAGACCATGCCGACAAAAAGTTATGGATTTCAAGTCGATATGTCAAACCGTTTTCGTATACCGGAGCAAAGAATTTGAGGCATGATGCAAAAATTACCCTTGAAGCTGTATCTCTACAATGCTTTGACATATTTAGACCAAACTTGGTACATGTCATCACAAGCATGACCTGAGGCATTATACAGTGTTTCGGTGCAGCGCCACCTACTGGAGTGGAGATATGAAAAATTGTTATTTTTGCTTATAACTTCTGATGGGTTTGACCAAAATTCATAAATAGGCATGGATCATCAGGACAAAGCCCTGAAGGAGCCTGAGAAGTTTTGGAACAGCGCCACCTTGTGGTCAAAAGTTATAACAAAATTTTCAAAAATGCTAATAACTTTTTACGTTTTTAACTCATTGTAATGAAACTGGTCTCATTTGATTCGTTGGTTCATGCCAAGAACATAGATATCAAATTTTCCATAGTTGGCTGAACTTCCTGTCCGCCATATTGTTTTTCTTTAAAAACCTACTTTTTCGAACTCCTCCTAGACCGTTGCTCCGATTTTCACCAAAATCGAACCGTATCATCTTCAGACCATGCCAACAAAACGTTATGGATTTCAAGTCGATATGTCAAACCGTTTTCGTATACCGGAGCAACGAATTTAAGGCATGATGCAAAATAAACTCTTGAACCTGTATCTCCGAAATGCTTTATCGTATTTAGACCAAACTTGGTACATTTCATCAAAATCATGACATGAGGCATCATGCAGCGTTTCATCGCAGTGCCACCTACTGGTGCGGAGCTAAGAAAAATTACTACTTTTGCTTATAACTTCAGATGGGTTTGTCCAAAAATCATAACTTTGGTCTCGTTGGATTCAGGGAGTCATGTCGAGTCGAATGTTATCCAATTTTCCCATTTCAACCATTTTGTCCGTCGTCCATTTTGAATTTTGTGCTAAAGTGCTGTATTTTATGAACGCATTCAAGTATCGTTACGAAACTCGGTATGGGTCATCAGAACAATGCCCTGAAGGAGCCTGAGAATATTCGGACCAGTGCCACCTTGTGGTCAAAAGTTATTATGAAATTTACAAAAATGCTAATAACTTTTGACTATATTAACCGATTGTAATGAAACTGGTCTCAGTATATTCCTTTGGTCATGTTGAGAACATAGATATCAAATTTGCTATAGTCGGCTGAACTTCCTGTCCTCCATATTGTTTTACTTTAAAAACCTACTTTTTCGAACTCCTCCTAGACCTTTGCTCCGATTTTCACCAAAATCGAACCATATCATCTTCAGACCATGCCGACAGAAAGTTATGGATTTCAAGTCAATATGTAAAACCGTTTTTGTATACCGGAGTAATGAATTTGAGGCATGATGTAAAAATGACTCTTGAAGCTGTATCTCTTCAGTGCTTTGACATATTGACACCAAACTTTGCAAGTGTCATTGTCACCTCACTCTGACCATACCACAACAATCTGGACACAGCGCCACCTATTGGTCGAAATTGATGAACCAGTAAATCCTCAATTTTGATCATTATTCAGCTCTTTTGCCTAAAATTATCTTAATAGGTCTTTAATTGCTCACTGCTGCAGTTATCCTGATGCTCCCAGTCGTGTTGGCTTGCTTCTTGTGCCGTTTTTGTGCTTGGCCCCGTAATTGCTGCTTGCAGCTATATTTATTATTATTATTAGGGCCCGAGCACCGATGGTGTGAGGACCCTATTGGAATTGCTCCGTTTATTATTATTAGGGCCCAAGCGAATTAAGCGCGCAGGGCCCTCTTGTTCTTCTAAGGATTATTATTATTAGGGCCCAAGCGAAAATTCGCGCAGGGCCCTCTTGTTCTTCTAAGGATTATTATTTATTTATTTATTTATTTTTTTTTTTTTTTCCGTCTTCCGGGGCTTTTTGGGGGCCTTAACATGCTCAAAAACTCTTGAAAATTGGCACACACATTGGAATCCGCGGCCATTAGGACGCCGGAGAGGCTGGTACCCGGGCGTGGCAGGGGGGCTCGACAGCGCCCCCTTGAAAAAAGTCTGAAAATTTGGTCCATATATTAAACATGCTTGCACGTATTAGTATGAAACTCGGTACACATATAGACCTCATCGGGCCGAACAACTTTCGCGCTCTAAGTTAATCGCCACGCCAACAGGAAGTCAGCTATTAAGGGTTGTTTGAAAAACGCATGCTCTGGAATTTGATATACTCCTCCTAGACGATTAATCCGATCGCCACCAAACTCGGTCAGCATGAAGTCAAGACACTGATGATTAAAAATTGCCAGGGGATTTTTGATATCTCGAACGGTTTGGCCGTGGCGAGGCAACGAATTTATGGCGAGAAAAAGGAAACAGGAAATGTGTTATAACGTCTTAATACATATATTGATCTTTATGAAACTTCACGAGTGTGTTCGTTATAGGAGTCTGATCACATGGATGTGACTATTGTGAGTCAAAGTTATAGCGCCACCAACTGGCAGCAGGAAGTGTATCACTTTTTGAAATGTTTTGAGATCACCCTCTTATTTTTACCTGATTTGCTTCAAACTTCATCAGTGTAATGTCAATACACAGCAGATGTAGACCTATGACAGGATTTTTGATATTTGAAATATTGTTGCCATGGCAACAGGTCAAACTGTAATAATATTCTTGAGTGTTTTTGAGGCTCTTAACATGCTTCAAATTGCATGAAACTCGACACACACATCAATATTGTCAACCAGTAGACATGGACAAAGCCATAGAAATGGGCGTGGTGGAGGGGCTCAGTAGCGCCACCTTTTGACAAAAGTGGGGGGGTTAGTTTTTCCTACAGTCACCAAACTCGGTACACATATTGTTCTCATCAAGCCGGACAATTTTCTAATTTACATTCATTAGCTCCGACCAACAGGAAGTCAGCTATTTTGGTTTGAATGTTAATTTTTTGAAAAAACAGGCTATGAATTTTATACTACTACTCCTACAGGGTTTATCCAATTTACACCAAGCTTTTTTAACTTGTTGCGAACACATTGAAGTTGTTTAATTGCAAACGGATTTTGGATATCTCAAACGGTTTGGCCGTGGCGAGGCAACGAATTTATGGCGAGAAAAGGGAAACAGGAAATGTGTTATAACTTCTGCATACATTGATTGATGTTTATGAAACTTCAGGAGTGTGTTGGTTGTAGTAGTCTGATCACATGGATGTAACTATTGTGATTCAAAGTTATAGCGCCACCAAATGGCAGCAAGAAGTGTATCACTTTTAAAATGCTTTGAGATCACCCTCTTATTTTTACCTGATTTGCTTCAAACTTCATCAGTGTAATGTCAATACACAGCAGATGTAGACCTATGACAGGATTTTTGATATTTGAAATATCGTTGCCATGGCGACAGGTCAAACTGTAATAATATTCTTGAGTGTTTTTGAGGCTCTTAACATGCTTCAATTTGCATGAAACTCGACACACACATCAATATTGTCAACCAGTAGACATGGACAAAGCCATAGAAATGGGCGTGGTGGAGGGGCTCAGTAGCGCCACCTTTTGACAAAAGTGGGGGTTAGTTTTTCCTACAGTCACCAAACTCGGTACATATATTGATCTCATCAAGCCGGACAATTTTCTAATTTACATTCATTAGCTCCGACCAACAGGAAGTCGGCTATTTTTGTTTGAATGTTAATTTTTTGAAAAAACAGGCTATGAATTTTATACTACTACTTTTACAGGGTTTATCCAATTTACACCAAGCTTTTTTTAACTTGTTGCTAACACATTGAAGTTGTTTAATTGCAAACGGATTTTGGATATCTCAAACAGTTTGGCCGTGGCGAGGCAACGAATTTATGGCAAGAAAAGGGAAACAAAGTGTTATAACTTCTGCATACATTAATTGATTTTGATGAAACTTTGGCTTAGTCTTCGTTGTACAAGGCTGATCACATGGATTTGACTATTGTGATTCAAAGTCATAGCGCCACCAACTGGAAGCAGAAAATGTGTCACTTTCAGCATACATTGAGATCACCCTCTTATTTTTACCTGATTTGCTTCAAAATTCATCAGAATAATGTTAAAACTTGGCACATGTAATCCTTTGAAAATGGGCAGGGAGGAGGGGCTCTATAGCGGCACCTTGTAGTGCAGTAAATGTGGAGTGAATTTGACATAGTCCTTTGATGTTTAACCGTTTTAAGTGCCTATTGCCCGCCGTGCACAGTTGCCCTGAAGCCACCGGGGTGGCGGTGCCACCGGGCTTGGGCCCGTCATCGCTGCTCGCAGCTATATTTATTATTATTATTATTATTCTCCAAAGTGAATCGCATTTTAGAGGGCCTAAACGTGCTCGAAAACTCATGAAACTTTGCACACGCGTCAGAAGTGGTGAAAATTTACGTCTGTTATGGGTTTCGGAATTGGGCGTGGCAAAATGGCTCAATAGCGCCATCTAACGTACAGCCCCGCTCGCTACATTACACTAGGGCTTTGAAATTCGGTACACACATTTATCAGCCCAGTACCTACAAAAAATTCTCTTGGAGCGAAATCCGAAACCAAACAGGAAGTCAGATATTTTGAATTAATTCACCGTTTTTTGCATTTTCCAGACGTTGTACTTTAACGAACTCCTCCTAGAGATTTAATCAGATCAATGTCATTTTTGGTCAGTCTAATCTAAAGGCCTTTGTGACGTTAAATTGCGAAGATCTAGAGTTTTCACTGAAGGGCGTGTCCGTGGCGGCCTGACAAAGTTTGATGTCTTCGCCATGAAAAAGGAAGTTGTTGTAACTCAGACAAACAATGTCGGATCTGCCCCAAACTTCACATGCTTTATTACAGTCCTAACCTGAAGACATCTTCATAACAATATTCAGTTACAGTCATAGCGTCACCTGCAGGCAACAGGAAATGACATGTTTTATACTGTGATTAACTCCTCATAGAGATTTAACCAGATCAACATCAAATGTTGTCAGTCTAATCTCAAGACCTTAGCGATGATAAATTTCAAAGATCTTGAGTTTTCGCTGAAGGGCGTGTCTGTGGCGGCCTGACAAAGTCTGATGTTTCGCCATGAAAGAGGAAGCTGCTGTAACTCAGGCATACAATGTCCGATCTGCCCCAAACTTCACATGTGTGATAAGAGTCCTGGCCTAAAGACATCTATATGACAATATTTAGTTAGTCATAGCGCCACCTGCTGGCAACAGGAAATGGCATGCTTCAGGATGTAATTCACTACCAGAGTCACATTTCATTATGCCACGAAGTACCAAACATGCTAGAGACACGTTAAATCATGCAACACTTGGCTGAGTACTAATTTATGCGATTAACGCCACGAAAGAAACAGGAAGTTGTTGTAACTCAGGCATACAATGTCCGATCTGCTTCAAACTTCACGTGTTCAATGATAGTCCTGGCCTGAAGACATCAACATGGCAAAATTCAGTTAAGGTGAAAGCGCCACCTGTTGGCCGCAGGAAGTGTGGCATTTCGAAATGACTTTGGCATAATTCTCCTGTATTCACTCACTTAAATGCATGACGCCCACTGTTCACTGTTTTCCTGAGGCCAACGGGTGGCGGTGAGCCCGGGTGCGAGGGCCCTCTCAACGCTGCTTGCAGCTTTAATTATTATTATTAGGGCCCAAGCGAAAATTCGCGCAGGGCCCTCTTGTTCTTCTAAGGATTATTATTATTTTTTTTTTATTTTTTTTTTTATTTATTTTTAGGGCCCAAGCGAAAATTCGCGCAGGGCCCTCTTGTTCTTCTAAGGATTATTATTATTTTTTTTTTTATTTTTTTTTTCCGTCTTCCGGGGCTTTTTGGGGGCCTTAACATGCTCAAAAACTCTTGAAAATTGGCACACACATTGGAATCCGCGGCCATTAGGACGCCGGAGAGGCTGGTACCCGGGCGTGGCAGGGGGGCTCGACAGCGCCCCCTTGAAAAAAGTCTGAAAATTTGGTCCATATATTAAACATGCTTGCACGTATTAGTATGAAACTCGGTACACATATAGACCTCATCGGGCCGAACAACTTTCGCGCTCTAAGTTAATCGCCACGCCAACAGGAAGTCAGCTATTAAGGGTTGTTTGAAAAACGCATGCTCTGGAATTTGATATACTCCTCCTAGACGATTAATCCGATCGCCACCAAACTCGGTCAGCATGAAGTCAAGACACTGATGATTAAAAATTGCCAGGGGATTTTTGATATCTCGAACGGTTTGGCCGTGGCGAGGCAACAAATTTATGGCGAGAAAAAGGAAACAGGAAATGTGTTATAACGTCTTAATACATATATTGATCTTTATGAAACTTCACGAGTGTGTTCGTTATAGGAGTCTGATCACATGGATGTGACTATTGTGAGTCAAAGTTATAGCGCCACCAACTGGCAGCAGGAAGTGTATCACTTTTTGAAATGTTTTGAGATCACCCTCTTATTTTTACCTGATTTGCTTCAAACTTCATCAGTGTAATGTCAATACACAGCAGATGTAGACCTATGACAGGATTTTTGATATTTGAAATATTGTTGCCATGGCAACAGGTCAAACTGTAATAATATTCTTGAGTGTTTTTGAGGCTCTTAACATGCTTCAAATTGCATGAAACTCGACACACACATCAATATTGTCAACCAGTAGACATGGACAAAGCCATAGAAATGGGCGTGGTGGAGGGGCTCAGTAGCGCCACCTTTTGACAAAAGTGGGGGGGTTAGTTTTTCCTACAGTCACCAAACTCGGTACACATATTGTTCTCATCAAGCCGGACAATTTTCTAATTTACATTCATTAGCTCCGACCAACAGGAAGTCAGCTATTTTGGTTTGAATGTTAATTTTTTGAAAAAACAGGCTATGAATTTTATACTACTACTCCTACAGGGTTTATCCAATTTACACCAAGCTTTTTTAACTTGTTGCGAACACATTGAAGTTGTTTAATTGCAAACGGATTTTGGATATCTCAAACGGTTTGGCCGTGGCGAGGCAACGAATTTATGGCGAGAAAAGGGAAACAGGAAATGTGTTATAACTTCTGCATACATTGATTGATGTTTATGAAACTTCAGGAGTGTGTTGGTTGTAGTAGTCTGATCACATGGATGTAACTATTGTGATTCAAAGTTATAGCGCCACCAAATGGCAGCAAGAAGTGTATCACTTTTAAAATGCTTTGAGATCACCCTCTTATTTTTACCTGATTTGCTTCAAACTTCATCAGTGTAATGTCAATACACAGCAGATGTAGACCTATGACAGGATTTTTGATATTTGAAATATCGTTGCCATGGCGACAGGTCAAACTGTAATAATATTCTTGAGTGTTTTTGAGGCTCTTAACATGCTTCAATTTGCATGAAACTCGACACACACATCAATATTGTCAACCAGTAGACATGGACAAAGCCATAGAAATGGGCGTGGTGGAGGGGCTCAGTAGCGCCACCTTTTGACAAAAGTGGGGGGGTTAGTTTTTCCTACAGTCACCAAACTCGGTACATATATTGATCTCATCAAGCCGGACAATTTTCTAATTTACATTCATTAGCTCCGACCAACAGGAAGTCGGCTATTTTTGTTTGAATGTTAATTTTTTGAAAAAACAGGCTATGAATTTTATACTACTACTTTTACAGGGTTTATCCAATTTACACCAAGCTTTTTTAACTTGTTGCTAACACATTGAAGTTGTTTAATTGCAAACGGATTTTGGATATCTCAAACAGTTTGGCCGTGGCGAGGCAACGAATTTATGGCAAGAAAAGGGAAACAAAGTGTTATAACTTCTGCATACATTAATTGATTTTGATGAAACTTTGGCTTAGTCTTCGTTGTACAAGGCTGATCACATGGATTTGACTATTGTGATTCAAAGTCATAGCGCCACCAACTGGAAGCAGAAAATGTGTCACTTTCAGCATACATTGAGATCACCCTCTTATTTTTACCTGATTTGCTTCAAAATTCATCAGAATAATGTTAAAACTTGGCACATGTAATCCTTTGAAAATGGGCAGGGAGGAGGGGCTCTATAGCGGCACCTTGTAGTGCAGTAAATGTGGAGTGAATTTGACATAGTCCTTTGATGTTTAACCGTTTTAAGTGCCTATTGCCCGCCGTGCACAGTTGCCCTGAAGCCACCGGGGTGGCGGTGCCACCGGGCTTGGGCCCGCCATCGCTGCTCGCAGCTATATTTATTATTATTATTATTATTCTCCAAAGTGAATCGCATTTTAGAGGGCCTAAACGTGCTCGAAAACTCATGAAACTTTGCACACGCGTCAGAAGTGGTGAAAATTTACGTCTGTTATGGGTTTCGGAATTGGGCGTGGCAAAATGGCTCAATAGCGCCATCTAACGTACAGCCCCGCTCGCTACATTACACTAGGGCTTTGAAATTCGGTACACACATTTATCAGCCCAGTACCTACAAAAAATTCTCTTGGAGCGAAATCCGAAACCAAACAGGAAGTCAGATATTTTGAATTAATTCACCGTTTTTTGCATTTTCCAGACGTTGTACTTTAACGAACTCCTCCTAGAGATTTAATCAGATCAATGTCATTTTTGGTCAGTCTAATCTAAAGGCCTTTGTGACGTTAAATTGCGAAGATCTAGAGTTTTCACTGAAGGGCGTGTCCGTGGCGGCCTGACAAAGTTTGATGTCTTCGCCATGAAAAAGGAAGTTGTTGTAACTCAGACAAACAATGTCGGATCTGCCCCAAACTTCACATGCTTTATTACAGTCCTAACCTGAAGACATCTTCATAACAATATTCAGTTACAGTCATAGCGTCACCTGCAGGCAACAGGAAATGACATGTTTTATACTGTGATTAACTCCTCATAGAGATTTAACCAGATCAACATCAAATGTTGTCAGTCTAATCTCAAGACCTTAGCGATGATAAATTTCAAAGATCTTGAGTTTTCGCTGAAGGGCGTGTCTGTGGCGGCCTGACAAAGTCTGATGTTTCGCCATGAAAGAGGAAGCTGCTGTAACTCAGGCATACAATGTCCGATCTGCCCCAAACTTCACATGTGTGATAAGAGTCCTGGCCTAAAGACATCTATATGACAATATTTAGTTAGTCATAGCGCCACCTGCTGGCAACAGGAAATGGCATGCTTCAGGATGTAATTCACTACCAGAGTCACATTTCATTATGCCACGAAGTACCAAACATGCTAGAGACACGTTAAATCATGCAACACTTGGCTGAGTGCTAATTTATGCGATTAACGCCACGAAAGAAACAGGAAGTTGTTGTAACTCAGGCATACAATGTCCGATCTGCTTCAAACTTCACGTGTTCAATGATAGTCCTGGCCTGAAGACATCAACATGGCAAAATTCAGTTAAGGTGAAAGCGCCACCTGTTGGCCGCAGGAAGTGTGGCATTTCGAAATGACTTTGGCATAATTCTCCTGTATTCACTCACTTAAATGCATGACGCCCACTGTTCACTGTTTTCCTGAGGCCAACGGGTGGCGGTGAGCCCGGGTGCGAGGGCCCTCTCAACGCTGCTTGCAGCTTTAATTATTATTATTAGGGCCCAAGCGAAAATTCGCGCAGGGCCCTCTTGTTCTTCTAAGGATTATTATTTTTTTATTTTTTATTTTTTTTTTTTCCGTCTTCCGGGGCTTTTTGGGGGCCTTAACATGCTCAAAAACTCTTGAAAATTGGCACACACATTGGAATCCGCGGCCATTAGGACGCCGGAGAGGCTGGTACCCGGGCGTGGCAGGGGGGCTCGACAGCGCCCCCTTGAAAAAAGTCTGAAAATTTGGTCCATATATTAAACATGCTTGCACGTATTAGTATGAAACTCGGTACACATATAGACCTCATCGGGCCGAACAACTTTCGCGCTCTAAGTTAATCGCCACGCCAACAGGAAGTCAGCTATTAAGGGTTGTTTGAAAAACGCATGCTCTGGAATTTGATATACTCCTCCTAGACGATTAATCCGATCGCCACCAAACTCGGTCAGCATGAAGTCAAGACACTGATGATTAAAAATTGCCAGGGGATTTTTGATATCTCGAACGGTTTGGCCGTGGCGAGGCAACGAATTTATGGCGAGAAAAAGGAAACAGGAAATGTGTTATAACGTCTTAATACATATATTGATCTTTATGAAACTTCACGAGTGTGTTCGTTATAGGAGTCTGATCACATGGATGTGACTATTGTGAGTCAAAGTTATAGCGCCACCAACTGGCAGCAGGAAGTGTATCACTTTTTGAAATGTTTTGAGATCACCCTCTTATTTTTACCTGATTTGCTTCAAACTTCATCAGTGTAATGTCAATACACAGCAGATGTAGACCTATGACAGGATTTTTGATATTTGAAATATTGTTGCCATGGCAACAGGTCAAACTGTAATAATATTCTTGAGTGTTTTTGAGGCTCTTAACATGCTTCAAATTGCATGAAACTCGACACACACATCAATATTGTCAACCAGTAGACATGGACAAAGCCATAGAAATGGGCGTGGTGGAGGGGCTCAGTAGCGCCACCTTTTGACAAAAGTGGGGGGGTTAGTTTTTCCTACAGTCACCAAACTCGGTACACATATTGTTCTCATCAAGCCGGACAATTTTCTAATTTACATTCATTAGCTCCGACCAACAGGAAGTCAGCTATTTTGGTTTGAATGTTAATTTTTTGAAAAAACAGGCTATGAATTTTATACTACTACTCCTACAGGGTTTATCCAATTTACACCAAGCTTTTTTTAACTTGTTGCGAACACATTGAAGTTGTTTAATTGCAAACGGATTTTGGATATCTCAAACGGTTTGGCCGTGGCGAGGCAACGAATTTATGGCGAGAAAAGGGAAACAGGAAATGTGTTATAACTTCTGCATACATTGATTGATGTTTATGAAACTTCAGGAGTGTGTTGGTTGTAGTAGTCTGATCACATGGATGTAACTATTGTGATTCAAAGTTATAGCGCCACCAAATGGCAGCAAGAAGTGTATCACTTTTAAAATGCTTTGAGATCACCCTCTTATTTTTACCTGATTTGCTTCAAACTTCATCAGTGTAATGTCAATACACAGCAGATGTAGACCTATGACAGGATTTTTGATATTTGAAATATCGTTGCCATGGCGACAGGTCAAACTGTAATAATATTCTTGAGTGTTTTTGAGGCTCTTAACATGCTTCAATTTGCATGAAACTCGACACACACATCAATATTGTCAACCAGTAGACATGGACAAAGCCATAGAAATGGGCGTGGTGGAGGGGCTCAGTAGCGCCACCTTTTGACAAAAGTGGGGGGTTAGTTTTTCCTACAGTCACCAAACTCGGTACATATATTGATCTCATCAAGCCGGACAATTTTCTAATTTACATTCATTAGCTCCGACCAACAGGAAGTCGGCTATTTTTGTTTGAATGTTAATTTTTTGAAAAAACAGGCTATGAATTTTATACTACTACTTTTACAGGGTTTATCCAATTTACACCAAGCTTTTTTTAACTTGTTGCTAACACATTGAAGTTGTTTAATTGCAAACGGATTTTGGATATCTCAAACAGTTTGGCCGTGGCGAGGCAACGAATTTATGGCAAGAAAAGGGAAACAAAGTGTTATAACTTCTGCATACATTAATTGATTTTGATGAAACTTTGGCTTAGTCTTCGTTGTACAAGGCTGATCACATGGATTTGACTATTGTGATTCAAAGTCATAGCGCCACCAACTGGAAGCAGAAAATGTGTCACTTTCAGCATACATTGAGATCACCCTCTTATTTTTACCTGATTTGCTTCAAAATTCATCAGAATAATGTTAAAACTTGGCACATGTAATCCTTTGAAAATGGGCAGGGAGGAGGGGCTCTATAGCGGCACCTTGTAGTGCAGTAAATGTGGAGTGAATTTGACATAGTCCTTTGATGTTTAACCGTTTTAAGTGCCTATTGCCCGCCGTGCACAGTTGCCCTGAAGCCACCGGGGTGGCGGTGCCACCGGGCTTGGGCCCGCCATCGCTGCTCGCAGCTATATTTATTATTATTATTATTATTCTCCAAAGTGAATCGCATTTTAGAGGGCCTAAACGTGCTCGAAAACTCATGAAACTTTGCACACGCGTCAGAAGTGGTGAAAATTTACGTCTGTTATGGGTTTCGGAATTGGGCGTGGCAAAATGGCTCAATAGCGCCATCTAACGTACAGCCCCGCTCGCTACATTACACTAGGGCTTTGAAATTCGGTACACACATTTATCAGCCCAGTACCTACAAAAAATTCTCTTGGAGCGAAATCCGAAACCAAACAGGAAGTCAGATATTTTGAATTAATTCACCGTTTTTTGCATTTTCCAGACGTTGTACTTTAACGAACTCCTCCTAGAGATTTAATCAGATCAATGTCATTTTTGGTCAGTCTAATCTAAAGGCCTTTGTGACGTTAAATTGCGAAGATCTAGAGTTTTCACTGAAGGGCGTGTCCGTGGCGGCCTGACAAAGTTTGATGTCTTCGCCATGAAAAAGGAAGTTGTTGTAACTCAGACAAACAATGTCGGATCTGCCCCAAACTTCACATGCTTTATTACAGTCCTAACCTGAAGACATCTTCATAACAATATTCAGTTACAGTCATAGCGTCACCTGCAGGCAACAGGAAATGACATGTTTTATACTGTGATTAACTCCTCATAGAGATTTAACCAGATCAACATCAAATGTTGTCAGTCTAATCTCAAGACCTTAGCGATGATAAATTTCAAAGATCTTGAGTTTTCGCTGAAGGGCGTGTCTGTGGCGGCCTGACAAAGTCTGATGTTTCGCCATGAAAGAGGAAGCTGCTGTAACTCAGGCATACAATGTCCGATCTGCTTCAAACTTCACGTGTTCAATGATAGTCCTGGCCTGAAGACATCAACATGGCAAAATTCAGTTAAGGTGAAAGCGCCACCTGTTGGCCGCAGGAAGTGTGGCATTTCGAAATGACTTTGGCATAATTCTCCTGTATTCACTCACTTAAATGCATGACGCCCACTGTTCACTGTTTTCCTGAGGCCAACGGGTGGCGGTGAGCCCGGGTGCGAGGGCCCTCTCAACGCTGCTTGCAGCTTTAATTATTATTATTAGGGCCCAAGCGAAAATTCGCGCAGGGCCCTCTTGTTCTTCTAAGGATTATTATTATTTTTTTTTTATTTTTTTTTTTATTTATTTTTAGGGCCCAAGCGAAAATTCGCGCAGGGCCCTCTTGTTCTTCTAAGGATTATTATTATTTTTTTTTTTATTTTTTTTTTTCCGTCTTCCGGGGCTTTTTGGGGGCCTTAACATGCTCAAAAACTCTTGAAAATTGGCACACACATTGGAATCCGCGGCCATTAGGACGCCGGAGAGGCTGGTACCCGGGCGTGGCAGGGGGGCTCGACAGCGCCCCCTTGAAAAAAGTCTGAAAATTTGGTCCATATATTAAACATGCTTGCACGTATTAGTATGAAACTCGGTACACATATAGACCTCATCGGGCCGAACAACTTTCGCGCTCTAAGTTAATCGCCACGCCAACAGGAAGTCAGCTATTAAGGGTTGTTTGAAAAACGCATGCTCTGGAATTTGATATACTCCTCCTAGACGATTAATCCGATCGCCACCAAACTCGGTCAGCATGAAGTCAAGACACTGATGATTAAAAATTGCCAGGGGATTTTTGATATCTCGAACGGTTTGGCCGTGGCGAGGCAACAAATTTATGGCGAGAAAAAGGAAACAGGAAATGTGTTATAACGTCTTAATACATATATTGATCTTTATGAAACTTCACGAGTGTGTTCGTTATAGGAGTCTGATCACATGGATGTGACTATTGTGAGTCAAAGTTATAGCGCCACCAACTGGCAGCAGGAAGTGTATCACTTTTTGAAATGTTTTGAGATCACCCTCTTATTTTTACCTGATTTGCTTCAAACTTCATCAGTGTAATGTCAATACACAGCAGATGTAGACCTATGACAGGATTTTTGATATTTGAAATATTGTTGCCATGGCAACAGGTCAAACTGTAATAATATTCTTGAGTGTTTTTGAGGCTCTTAACATGCTTCAAATTGCATGAAACTCGACACACACATCAATATTGTCAACCAGTAGACATGGACAAAGCCATAGAAATGGGCGTGGTGGAGGGGCTCAGTAGCGCCACCTTTTGACAAAAGTGGGGGGGTTAGTTTTTCCTACAGTCACCAAACTCGGTACACATATTGTTCTCATCAAGCCGGACAATTTTCTAATTTACATTCATTAGCTCCGACCAACAGGAAGTCAGCTATTTTGGTTTGAATGTTAATTTTTTGAAAAAACAGGCTATGAATTTTATACTACTACTCCTACAGGGTTTATCCAATTTACACCAAGCTTTTTTTAACTTGTTGCGAACACATTGAAGTTGTTTAATTGCAAACGGATTTTGGATATCTCAAACGGTTTGGCCGTGGCGAGGCAACGAATTTATGGCGAGAAAAGGGAAACAGGAAATGTGTTATAACTTCTGCATACATTGATTGATGTTTATGAAACTTCAGGAGTGTGTTGGTTGTAGTAGTCTGATCACATGGATGTAACTATTGTGATTCAAAGTTATAGCGCCACCAAATGGCAGCAAGAAGTGTATCACTTTTAAAATGCTTTGAGATCACCCTCTTATTTTTACCTGATTTGCTTCAAACTTCATCAGTGTAATGTCAATACACAGCAGATGTAGACCTATGACAGGATTTTTGATATTTGAAATATCGTTGCCATGGCGACAGGTCAAACTGTAATAATATTCTTGAGTGTTTTTGAGGCTCTTAACATGCTTCAATTTGCATGAAACTCGACACACACATCAATATTGTCAACCAGTAGACATGGACAAAGCCATAGAAATGGGCGTGGTGGAGGGGCTCAGTAGCGCCACCTTTTGACAAAAGTGGGGGGGTTAGTTTTTCCTACAGTCACCAAACTCGGTACATATATTGATCTCATCAAGCCGGACAATTTTCTAATTTACATTCATTAGCTCCGACCAACAGGAAGTCGGCTATTTTTGTTTGAATGTTAATTTTTTGAAAAAACAGGCTATGAATTTTATACTACTACTTTTACAGGGTTTATCCAATTTACACCAAGCTTTTTTTAACTTGTTGCTAACACATTGAAGTTGTTTAATTGCAAACGGATTTTGGATATCTCAAACAGTTTGGCCGTGGCGAGGCAACGAATTTATGGCAAGAAAAGGGAAACAAAGTGTTATAACTTCTGCATACATTAATTGATTTTGATGAAACTTTGGCTTAGTCTTCGTTGTACAAGGCTGATCACATGGATTTGACTATTGTGATTCAAAGTCATAGCGCCACCAACTGGAAGCAGAAAATGTGTCACTTTCAGCATACATTGAGATCACCCTCTTATTTTTACCTGATTTGCTTCAAAATTCATCAGAATAATGTTAAAACTTGGCACATGTAATCCTTTGAAAATGGGCAGGGAGGAGGGGCTCTATAGCGGCACCTTGTAGTGCAGTAAATGTGGAGTGAATTTGACATAGTCCTTTGATGTTTAACCGTTTTAAGTGCCTATTGCCCGCCGTGCACAGTTGCCCTGAAGCCACCGGGGTGGCGGTGCCACCGGGCTTGGGCCCGCCATCGCTGCTCGCAGCTATATTTATTATTATTATTATTATTCTCCAAAGTGAATCGCATTTTAGAGGGCCTAAACGTGCTCGAAAACTCATGAAACTTTGCACACGCGTCAGAAGTGGTGAAAATTTACGTCTGTTATGGGTTTCGGAATTGGGCGTGGCAAAATGGCTCAATAGCGCCATCTAACGTACAGCCCCGCTCGCTACATTACACTAGGGCTTTGAAATTCGGTACACACATTTATCAGCCCAGTACCTACAAAAAATTCTCTTGGAGCGAAATCCGAAACCAAACAGGAAGTCAGATATTTTGAATTAATTCACCGTTTTTTGCATTTTCCAGACGTTGTACTTTAACGAACTCCTCCTAGAGATTTAATCAGATCAATGTCATTTTTGGTCAGTCTAATCTAAAGGCCTTTGTGACGTTAAATTGCGAAGATCTAGAGTTTTCACTGAAGGGCGTGTCCGTGGCGGCCTGACAAAGTTTGATGTCTTCGCCATGAAAAAGGAAGTTGTTGTAACTCAGACAAACAATGTCGGATCTGCCCCAAACTTCACATGCTTTATTACAGTCCTAACCTGAAGACATCTTCATAACAATATTCAGTTACAGTCATAGCGTCACCTGCAGGCAACAGGAAATGACATGTTTTATACTGTGATTAACTCCTCATAGAGATTTAACCAGATCAACATCAAATGTTGTCAGTCTAATCTCAAGACCTTAGCGATGATAAATTTCAAAGATCTTGAGTTTTCGCTGAAGGGCGTGTCTGTGGCGGCCTGACAAAGTCTGATGTTTCGCCATGAAAGAGGAAGCTGCTGTAACTCAGGCATACAATGTCCGATCTGCCCCAAACTTCACATGTGTGATAAGAGTCCTGGCCTAAAGACATCTATATGACAATATTTAGTTAGTCATAGCGCCACCTGCTGGCAACAGGAAATGGCATGCTTCAGGATGTAATTCACTACCAGAGTCACATTTCATTATGCCACGAAGTACCAAACATGCTAGAGACACGTTAAATCATGCAACACTTGGCTGAGTGCTAATTTATGCGATTAACGCCACGAAAGAAACAGGAAGTTGTTGTAACTCAGGCATACAATGTCCGATCTGCTTCAAACATCACGTGTTCAATGATAGTCCTGGCCTGAAGACATCAACATGGCAAAATTCAGTTAAGGTGAAAGCGCCACCTGTTGGCCGCAGGAAGTGTGGCATTTCGAAATGACTTTGGCATAATTCTCCTGTATTCACTCACTTAAATGCATGACGCCCACTGTTCACTGTTTTCCTGAGGCCAACGGGTGGCGGTGAGCCCGGGTGCGAGGGCCCTCTCAACGCTGCTTGCAGCTTTAATTATTATTATTAGGGCCCAAGCGAAAATTCGCGCAGGGCCCTCTTGTTCTTCTAAGGATTATTATTATTTTTTTTTTATTTTTTTTTTTATTTATTTTTAGGGCCCAAGCGAAAATTCGCGCAGGGCCCTCTTGTTCTTCTAAGGATTATTATTTTTTTTTTTTTATTTTTTTTTTTCCGTCTTCCGGGGCTTTTTGGGGGCCTTAACATGCTCAAAAACTCTTGAAAATTGGCACACACATTGGAATCCGCGGCCATTAGGACGCCGGAGAGGCTGGTACCCGGGCGTGGCAGGGGCTCGACAGCGCCCCCTTGAAAAAAGTCTGAAAATTTGGTCCATATATTAAACATGCTTGCACGTATTAGTATGAAACTCGGTACACATATAGACCTCATCGGGCCGAACAACTTTCGCGCTCTAAGTTAATCGCCACGCCAACAGGAAGTCAGCTATTAAGGGTTGTTTGAAAAACGCATGCTCTGGAATTTGATATACTCCTCCTAGACGATTAATCCGATCGCCACCAAACTCGGTCAGCATGAAGTCAAGACACTGATGATTAAAAATTGCCAGGGGATTTTTGATATCTCGAACGGTTTGGCCGTGGCGAGGCAACAAATTTATGGCGAGAAAAAGGAAACAGGAAATGTGTTATAACGTCTTAATACATATATTGATCTTTATGAAACTTCACGAGTGTGTTCGTTATAGGAGTCTGATCACATGGATGTGACTATTGTGAGTCAAAGTTATAGCGCCACCAACTGGCAGCAGGAAGTGTATCACTTTTTGAAATGTTTTGAGATCACCCTCTTATTTTTACCTGATTTGCTTCAAACTTCATCAGTGTAATGTCAATACACAGCAGATGTAGACCTATGACAGGATTTTTGATATTTGAAATATTGTTGCCATGGCAACAGGTCAAACTGTAATAATATTCTTGAGTGTTTTTGAGGCTCTTAACATGCTTCAAATTGCATGAAACTCGACACACACATCAATATTGTCAACCAGTAGACATGGACAAAGCCATAGAAATGGGCGTGGTGGAGGGGCTCAGTAGCGCCACCTTTTGACAAAAGTGGGGGGGTTAGTTTTTCTTACAGTCACCAAACTCGGTACACATATTATTCTCATCAAGCCGGACAATTTTCTAATTTACATTCATTAGCTCCGACCAACAGGAAGTCAGCTATTTTGGTTTGAATGTTAATTTTTTGAAAAAACAGGCTATGAATTTTATACTACTACTCCTACAGGGTTTATCCAATTTACACCAAGCTTTTTTTAACTTGTTGCGAACACATTGAAGTTGTTTAATTGCAAACGGATTTTGGATATCTCAAACGGTTTGGCCGTGGCGAGGCAACGAATTTATGGCGAGAAAAGGGAAACAGGAAATGTGTTATAACTTCTGCATACATTGATTGATGTTTATGAAACTTCAGGAGTGTGTTGGTTGTAGTAGTCTGATCACATGGATGTAACTATTGTGAGTCAAAGTTATAGCGCCACCAAATGGCAGCAAGAAGTGTATCACTTTTAAAATGCTTTGAGATCACCCTCTTATTTTTACCTGATTTGCTACAAACTTCATCAGTGTAATGTCAATACACAGCAGATGTAGACCTATGACAGGATTTTTGATATTTGAAATATTGTTGCCATGGCAACAGGTCAAACTGTAATAATATTCTTGAGTGTTTTTGAGGCTCTTAACATGCTTCAAATTGCATGAAACTCGACACACACATCAATATTGTCAACCAGTAGACATGGACAAAGCCATAGAAATGGGCGTGGTGGAGGGGCTCAGTAGCGCCACCTTTTGACAAAAGTGGGGTTTAGTTTTTCCTACAGTCACCAAACTCGGTACACATATTATTCTCATCAATCCGGACAATTTTCTAATTTACATTCATTAGCTCCGACCAACAGGAAGTCAGCTATTTTGGTTTGAATGTTAATTTTTTGAAAAAACAGGCTATGAATTTTATACTACTACTCCTACAGGGTTTATCCAATTTACACCAAGCTTTTTTTAACTTGTTGCTAACACATTGAAGTTGTTTAATTGCAAACGGATTTTGGATATCTCAAACGGTTTGGCCGTGGCGAGGCAACGAATTTATGGCAAGAAAAGGGAAACAAAGTGTTATAACTTCTGCATACATTAATTGATTTTGATGAAACTTTGGCTTAGTCTTCGTTGTACAAGGCTGATCACATGGATTTGACTATTGTGATTCAAAGTCATAGCGCCACCAACTGGAAGCAGAAAATGTGTCACTTTCAGCATACATTGAGATCACCCTCTTATTTTTACCTGATTTGCTTCAAAATTCATCAGAATAATGTTAAAACTTGGCACATGTAATCCTTTGAAAATGGGCAGGGAGGAGGGGCTCTATAACGGTACCTTGTAGTGCAGTAAATGTGGAGTGAATTTGACATAGTCCTTTGATGTTTAACCGTTTTAAGTGCCTATTGCCCGCTGTGCACAGTTGCCCTGAAGCCACCGGGGTGGCGGTGCCACCGGGCTTGGGCCCGCCATCGCTGCTCGCAGCTATATATTTTTTTTTTCCGTCTTCCGGGGCTTTTTGGGGGCCTTAACATGCTCAAAAACTCTTGAAAATTGGCACACACATTGGAATCCGCGGCCATTAGGACGCCGGAGAGGCTGGTACCCGGGCGTGGCAGGGGGGCTCGACAGCGCCCCCTTGAAAAAAGTCTGAAAATTTGGTCCATATATTAAACATGCTTGCACGTATTAGTATGAAACTCGGTACACATATAGACCTCATCGGGCCGAACAACTTTCGCGCTCTAAGTTAATCGCCACGCCAACAGGAAGTCAGCTATTAAGGGTTGTTTGAAAAACGCATGCTCTGGAATTTGATATACTCCTCCTAGACGATTAATCCGATCGCCACCAAACTCGGTCAGCATGAAGTCAAGACACTGATGATTAAAAATTGCCAGGGGATTTTTGATATCTCGAACGGTTTGGCCGTGGCGAGGCAACAAATTTATGGCGAGAAAAAGGAAACAGGAAATGTGTTATAACGTCTTAATACATATATTGATCTTTATGAAACTTCACGAGTGTGTTCGTTATAGGAGTCTGATCACATGGATGTGACTATTGTGAGTCAAAGTTATAGCGCCACCAACTGGCAGCAGGAAGTGTATCACTTTTTGAAATGTTTTGAGATCACCCTCTTATTTTTACCTGATTTGCTTCAAACTTCATCAGTGTAATGTCAATACACAGCAGATGTAGACCTATGACAGGATTTTTGATATTTGAAATATTGTTGCCATGGCAACAGGTCAAACTGTAATAATATTCTTGAGTGTTTTTGAGGCTCTTAACATGCTTCAAATTGCATGAAACTCGACACACACATCAATATTGTCAACCAGTAGACATGGACAAAGCCATAGAAATGGGCGTGGTGGAGGGGCTCAGTAGCGCCACCTTTTGACAAAAGTGGGGGGGTTAGTTTTTCCTACAGTCACCAAACTCGGTACACATATTGTTCTCATCAAGCTGGACAATTTTCTAATTTACATTCATTAGCTCCAACCAACAGGAAGTCGGCTATTTTTGTTTAAATGTTAATTTTTTGAAAAAACAGGCTATGAATTTTATACTACTACTCCTACAGGGTTTATCCAATTTACACCAAGCTTTTTTTAACTTGTTGCTAACACATTGAAGTTGTTTAATTGCAAACGGATTTTGGATATCTCAAACGGTTTGGCCGTGGCGAGGCAACGAATTTATGGCAAGAAAAGGGAAACAAAGTGTTATAACTTCTGCATACATTAATTGATTTTGATGAAACTTTGGCTTAGTCTTCGTTGTACAAGGCTGATCACATGGATTTGACTATTGTGATTCAAAGTCATAGCGCCACCAACTGGAAGCAGAAAATGTGTCACTTTCAGCATACATTGAGATCACCCTCTTATTTTTACCTGATTTGCTTCAAAATTCATCAGAATAATGTTAAAACTTGGCACATGTAATCCTTTGAAAATGGGCAGGGAGGAGGGGCTCTATAACGGCACCTTGTAGTGCAGTAAATGTGGAGTGAATTTGACATAGTCCTTTGATGTTTAACCGTTTTAAGTGCCTATTGCCCGCTGTGCACAGTTGCCCTGAAGCCACCGGGGTGGCGGTGCCACCGGGCTTGGGCCCGCCATCGCTGCTCGTTATTTATTTATTTTTTTTATTTTTTTATTTTTTTTTCCGTCTTCCGGGGCTTTTTGGGGGCCTTAACATGCTCAAAAACTCTTGAAAATTGGCACACACATTGGAATCCGCGGCCATTAGGACGCCGGAGAGGCTGGTACCCGGGCGTGGCAGGGGGGCTCAACAGCGCCCCCTTGAAAAAAGTCTGAAAATTTGGTCCATATATTAAACACGCTTGCACGTATTAGTATGAAACTCAGTACACATATAGACCTCATCGGGCCGAACAACTTTCGTGCTCTAAGTTAAACACCACGCCAACAGGAAGTCAGCTATTAAGGGTTGTTTAAAAAACGCATGCTCTGGAATTTGATATACTCCTCCTAGACGATTAATCCGATCGCCACCAAACTCGGTCAGCATGAAGTCAAGACACTGATGATTAAAAATTGCCAGGGGATTTTTGATATCTCGAACGGTTTGGCCGTGGCGAGGCAACGAATTTATGGCGAGAAAAAGGAAACAGGAAATGTGTTATAACGTCTGCATACATATATTGATCTTTATGAAACTTCACGAGTGTGTTGGTTGTAGTAGTCTGATCACATGGATGTGACTATTGTGAGTCAAAGTTATAGCGCCACCAACTGGCAGCAGGAAGTGTATCACTTTTTGAAATGTTTTGAGATCACCCTCTTATTTTTACCTGATTTGCTTCAAACTTCATCAGTGTAATGTCAATACACAGCAGATGTAGACCTATGACAGGATTTTTGATATTTGAAATATTGTTGCCATGGCAACAGGTGTTACGGATGCTGGTGTAGAGATGAGGCTGATACGGATTTCCACAATCAAACAATACTTTAATGAACACAAAGGCAGAGTACATCCAACATACGGTAACATAAACAGAGAACAGACGAGGAGTGAAGGGAGTGAGTGCAATATATGGGGAGTGCTGACAATAGAGTCCAGGTGCAGGTGATGAGTGACGATGAGGAGCTGACGAGGGAAGTGAGTGCAGGTGTGGAGAACAGGAGGATACTGGGAAATGGAGTCCAGGGAAACAAGGGATCTGTAACAGTACCTCCCCCTCCCGGTAGGCGCGTCCTCGCGCCGTAGATGTAACAACCGGGAGGGGGGCGGGCGCCCTGGAGACCTCAAACCGGAGCAGGGGGAGGAGTAGACTGGAGTGGAGGTCTCCAGGGCAGGTCCAAAAACCATGGCGGATCAGGAGCCGTGGGCAGCCATGGTGGATCAGGAGCCGAAGGCGGCCATGGAGGGTCAGGGGCCGAAGGTGACCCTGGCGGGACAGGAGCCGTGGGCAGCCATGGCGGGTCAGGTGCAGCGGGCAGCCATGGCGGGTCAGGTGCAGCGGGCAGACATGCAGCGGGCAGACATGGCGGGTCAGGTGCAGCGGGCAGACATGGCGGGTCAGGTGCAGCGGGCCGCCATGGCGGGTCAGGGACCGAAGGCTTCATGCCGTAGTGCCCAGGCGGCGCTGAAGGACCGGCGGGAGATGGCGGAACCAGCGGTGCTCCAGAAGGCCGCAGTGTAAGACAGACGACATACAACAAAGTGAACACTGGGGAGAGTGAGGAGGCCAACTGGAGCTGAGGGACGGAGTGACGGAGCGAAGACGGAGGAGTACAGTCCAGAAGTGAGGGCAGGCCGACGAAGGAACAAGGTGTGAACGGGGGCAGGATGGAGACTGGTGACACTGGTGGACTGCTGGACAACGGTGGAGCAGAGGGAGGTTGGAGCCGGGGTGAAGGTAATCGCCCAGAGGTCCGAGGTGGAGATCTGGGCGAGGGGGCTTGAGGTGAAGGTTCAGTGCTGAGACATATGGACGGAGGCGGGAGAGGGAGGCAGGGAGGGGAAACAGTCTTTGGGCTGGAGGTTTCAAAAACACAGTTCATAGGAGCAGTTGGTTCGGCGGCGGCGGCGGCTGGAGCGGCTGGCTCGGCGGCGGCGGCTGGAGCGGCTGGCTCGGCGGCGGCGGCTGGAGCTGAGGGCTCGGCGGCGGCGGCTGGAGCTGAGGGCTCGTAGGCGGCGGCTGGAGCTGAGGGCTCGTAGGCGTCGGAGACTGGAGAACTTTGCTCGGCGGCGGAGACTGGAGAACTTTGCTCGGCGGCGGAGACTGGAGAACTTTGCTCGGCGGCGGAGACTGGAGAACTTTGCTCGGCGGCGGAGACTGGAGAACTTTGCTCGGCGGCGGAGACTGGAGAACTTGGCTCGGAGGAGACTGGAGAACTTGGCTCGGAGGAGACTGGAGAACTTGGCTCGGAGGAGACTGGAGAACTTGGCTCGGAGGAGACTGGAGAACTTGGCTCGAAGGAGACTGGGGTTGAGGGCCATTTCATCCCCTCAAATACAATTAAAATCCCCACAGGCACTGGAGCTGGCTCTGTGGGGACTGGAGCTGGCTCTGGAGATACTGGAGCTGGCTCTGGAGATACTGGAGCGGGCTCTGGAGATACTGGAGCGGGCTCTGGAGATACTGGAGCGGGCTCTGGAGATACTGGAGCGGGCTCTGGAGACACTGGAGCGGGCTCTGGAGACACTGAAGCGGGCTCTGGAGACACTGGAGCGGGCTCTGGAGACACTGGAGCGGGCTCTGGAGACACTGGAGCGGGCTCTGGAGACACTGGAGCGGGCTCTGGAGACACTGGAGCGGGCTCTGGAGATACTGGAGCGGGCTCTGGAGATACTGGAGCGGGCTCTGGAGATACTGGAACGGGCTCTGGAGACACTGAAGCGGCTTGCTTCCTCCTCCTCCGCTTACGGGACCCAGTTGAGGATTGTGGGAGAAACAAAAAACAGGTTCATCAAAACGGATAGTGTCGTCATCCAATCCATCCAAAAACAGGGAGATCAACTGAGCGTCGGGCCAGTTAGACAAGTAAGCAAGCTCAACGAACTCCTCCACATACCTCTCCAGCGAACGTCCTACCTGCAGGAGCCCGATAATGCGTTCGCTGGCTGTTAGGGTGAGAGGCGATGGAGGAGCTGGATCCAGGGAGCTGGGGAAAGTCTCCATTTTTTTTTTCTCTGTGGAAATCCCAAGTTTTGGTCCGTTCTTCTGTTACGGATGCTGGTGTAGAGATGAGGCTGATACGGATTTCCACAATCAAACAATACTTTAATGAACACAAAGGCAGAGTACATCCAACATACGGTAACATAAACAGAGAACGGACGAGGAGTGAAGGGAGTGAGTGCAATATATGGGGAGTGCTGACAATAGAGTCCAGGTGCAGGTGATGAGTGACGATGAGGAGCTGACGAGGGAAGTGAGTGCAGGTGTGGAGAACAGGAGGATACTGGGAAATGGAGTCCAGGGAAACAAGGGATCTGTAACAACAGGTCAAACTGTAATAATATTCTTGAGTGTTTTTGAGGCTCTTAACATGCTTCAAATTGCATGAAACTCGACACACACATCAATATTGTCATCCAGTAGACATGGACAAAGCCATAGAAATGGGCGTGGTGGAGGGGCTCAGTAGCGCCACCTTTTGACAAAAGTGGGGGGGTTAGTTTTTCCTACAGTCACCAAACTCGGTACACATATTGTTCTCATCAAGCCGGACAATTTTCTAATTTACATTCATTAGCTCCGACCAACAGGAAGTCAGCTATTTTGGTTTGAATGTTAATTTTTTGAAAAAACAGGCTATGAATTTTATACTACTACTCCTACAGGGTTTATCCAATTTACACCAAGCTTTTTTTAACTTGTTGCGAACACATTGAAGTTGTTTAATTGCAAACGGATTTTGGATATCTCAAACGGTTTGGCCGTGGCGAGGCAACGAATTTATGGCGAGAAAAGGGAAACAGGAAATGTGTTATAACTTCTGCATACATTGATTGATGTTTATGAAACTTCAGGAGTGTGTTGGTTGTAGTAGTCTGATCACATGGATGTAACTATTGTGAGTCAAAGTTATAGCGCCACCAAATGGCAGCAAGAAGTGTATCACTTTTAAAATGCTTTGAGATCACCCTCTTATTTTTACCTGATTTGCTTCAAACTTCATCAGTGTAATGTCAATACACAGCAGATGTAGACCTATGACAGGATTTTTGATATTTGAAATATCGTTGCCATGGCGACAGGTCAAACTGTAATAATATTCTTGAGTGTTTTTGAGGCTCTTAACATGCTTCAATTTGCATGAAACTCGACACACACATCAATATTGTCAACCAGTAGACATGGACAAAGCCATAGAAATGGGCGTGGTGGAGGGGCTCAGTAGCGCCACCTTTTGACAAAAGTGGGGGGGGTTAGTTTTTCCTACAGTCACCAAACTTGGTACATATATTGATCTCATCAAGTCGGACAATTTTCTAATTTACATTCATTAGCTCCGACCAACAGGAAGTCGGCTATTTTTGTTTGAATGTTAATTTTTTGAAAAAACAGGCTATGAATTTTATACTACTACTCCTACAGGGTTTATCCAATTTACACCAAGCTTTTTTTAACTTGTTGCTAACACATTGAAGTTGTTTAATTGCAAACGGATTTTGGATATCTCAAACGGTTTGGCCGTGGCGAGGCAACGAATTTATGGCAAGAAAAGGGAAACAAAGTGTTATAACTTCTGCATACATTAATTGATTTTGATGAAACTTTGGCTTAGTCTTCATTGTACAAGGCTGATCACATGGATTTGACTATTGTGATTCAAAGTCATAGCGCCACCAACTGGAAGCAGAAAATGTGTCACTTTCAGCATACATTGAGATCACCCTCTTATTTTTACCTGATTTGCTTCAAAATTCATCAGAATAATGTTAAAACTTGGCACATGTAATCCTTTGAAAATGGGCAGGGAGGAGGGGCTCTATAACGGCACCTTGTAGTGCAGTAAATGTGGAGTGAATTTGACATAGTCCTTTGATGTTTAACCGTTTTAAGTGCCTATTGCCCGCTGTGCACAGTTGCCCTGAAGCCACCGGGGTGGCGGTGCCACCGGGCTTGGGCCCGCCATCGCTGCTCGCAGCTATATTTATTATTATTTTTTATTTTTTAGGTTTTGGGGTTTTTTGGGGCCCTTAACATGCTCAAAAACTCTTGAAATTTTGCACACGGGTCAGAACCCACGGCCATGACAGCCGGACAGAAGCTGGTACCCGGGCGTGGCAGGGGGGCTCGACAGCGCCCCCTTGAATTGCGCCCGAGAACTTGGTCCATATATCAAACACGCTTGCACATATAAGTCTAAAACTCGGTACACATATAGACCTCATCGGGCCGAACAACTTTCGTACTCAAAGTTATACGTCACCTCAACAGGAAATCAGCTATTATGGGTTGTTTGAAAAACGCATGCTCTGGAATTTGATATACTCCTCCTAGGCGATACATCCGATCACCACCAAACTCGGTCAGCATGCAGTAAAGACATTAATGATGAAAAATTGCCAACGGATTTTTGATATCTCGAACGGTTTGGCCGTGGCGAGGCAACAAATTTATGGCGAGAAAAGGGAAACAGGAAGTGTGTTATAACTTCTGCATACATTGATTGATCTTTATGAAACTTCACGAGTGTGTTGGTTGTAGTAGTCCGATCACCTGGATGTGACTATTGTGAGTCAAAGTTATAGCGCCACCAACTGATAGCAAGAAGTGTGTCACTTTCAAAATGCTTTGAGATCACCATCTTATTTTTATCCGATTTGCTTCAAGCTTCACCAGAATAATGTCAAGACATGGTGAATGTAGACCTTTGAAAAGAATAGTGATATCACAAACACTGTTGCCATGGCAACGCATCAAACTTTAATATTAGTTTTGGAAGCTTTTGAGACTCTTAACATGCTTCAAATTGCATGAAACTCAATGCACACATCAGAGATATCGACCAGCAGACATGGGCAAAACCGTAGAAACGGACGGGGAGCAGGGCCTCTATACTGCCCTACAAAGCAAAAAGGCAGTAACTGCATTTTTGGTCAAAAATTAGTTATTGTCATTTTCATGACATTCAAGGCATCCTTTGTTATGTGACAAAACATCTTATCTGAAATGTGTGTCGTTTTGGAGAAAAATGGTAGTTGTTTGTACAGTAACTGCAAAAAGCCCTAGTGAAACAAAGCATAAGTACAGTAACATCCATTACTGTATTCTTGTTATGTTTTACCTAACAAAAAATAACCGTGTTGCTGCGCAGTGAAGTTACTGTTTCCATGGTGAACACACACAGCTGATTTCGCGGCATCCTCGCGAGTCGCGGGACGGTTTTTACATTTGCGATTTCACCCTTCTAACTTCACACACATTTTGTTTGAGATGGCACAAAGCCGAGGAAAGAAAATGGTCGAACTGGCGTTGAAAAGAAAATACCCGGAGAATGGTAAGTAACAGTGACAGATTAAACATTAAGAGGCTCGGCTATCACAATATAAGCACTTGTCAGCTGCCAGGGCGGGACTTCCTCTCAGAGGTCCATTCAGATAGCATTATGCTAATTAACAGGCGATGTTTTAAATAGCTTTGCTTACCTGCGTTGTTGTCCAGCAGGAGAATATAACTGTCTATAAACACAGCTATCAGTGTAACGTGACAGGTGTTCAACTTAAAACGCACTCTCTTTACAGCCGCTGTTTGAAGACTATGTCCGCTGTTTAGAGCAGTTAGCGAGTTGTGAGCAAAACTGACATCTTTCTCTTTAGTAAGCATCCATGCTTTCAACAAAAAACAAACTTCCGCAGGTATTTACGCCCCCTCCCTCTCCCCCCTTAGCTCTCAGACTCAAACACATTGGTTCCTGTTCCTAAGCATTTATTTATTGCACGGCTTCTTCTTCTGAATATAAAATTATATGTTTAATTTGGATTCCCCCAAATTATATTAAAATGTTGTCCCTCTGCATGACTGCAAGCTTCTATGTTTTATCCTATTATTGTAGGCCTAATGTAAATATGAAGCCAGGTTGCGTTTTTGTGTGTTGGCTTTATTTTTATTTTCATTGAGGGTGCAAAATTATTAATTTATTATTGTGTTAGCCTAATTCATGCATTATTTTGTCATATATATATATATATATATATATATATATATATATATATATATATATATATATATATAAAATCTGTAATCTTTATACAATCTATTATTAAATGTATGTTTACTAATTTGAAATATCTGTCCCATGTATTCATTTCATTCATTACTTTGTGTTTATAAACCTACTGAAACAGATACTGCACCGTATAAAATCAACTTGTTTATCTTAATTATCATCCTAAGAGTTTAAAAAAGCCTTAGAAACACTTAGACACAGTTATTTTGTTTTGCTCTGTTGAATTGGAGTTTAACTTGCCTATATTGCTCCAAAGAAAAGTTTTTTTGGAGTGCTTTAACATTAATGTGATTTGTAGGTATAGCAAATACTACATTACAGATACAGAAACACCCCCAGACACACATTAATCTAATACTCACAAATAATAATGTGGTCCTAAAATAAATGGTCCCCATTTGGACCTTGATACAGCTTAGCAATGTGAGACTTTAAGCAGCCGTTTCAGCACCAGAACAGCTTCCGGGTGGAAAATATTGACCTAAAATGGTCAAATTAGTTTGGGTTTGGTATATCCATGTTCAGGAAAACAAATGGTTCCAATTATTTCAAATACAGTGTATCTAAGACAATCATAGCCCAAGTTGTGGCAAAATAGTTTTTGGAGAATCTGTAGTTACTGCCTTTTTTCTTGGTATGGTGTCACATTTTTGGTAAGTAATACAAAGCAATAATACAGTAACTGCAAAATAGGGGTAAAATATCAAATTAAATATGAGGATTGATATGTACAAAGAATAAGCTAATATAAAGTAACATAACAGCAACATGTCCAATAATCTACCTACAACTACTTAGGCTGGATGACAGGATAACTTTTAAGTCATTTTTCTCAGTTCTGCACTCTGCGTAGTTACTGCCTTTTTGCTTTGTAGGGCAGTATAGCGCTACCTTTTGACAAAAGTGGGGGGGTTAGTTTAACCTACAGTCACCAAACTCGGTACACTTATTGTTGTCATTAAGCCGGATAATTTTCTAATTTACAGTCATTAGCTCCGACCAACAGGAAGTCTGCTATTTTGGTTTGAATGTGGATTTTTTTGACTAAACAGGCTCTGAATTTTAAACTACTACTTCTAGGGAGTTTATTCCATTCAGACCAAACATTTTTTACATGTTGCTAAGACATTAAAGATGTTAAATTGAAAACGGATAATGGATATCTCGAACCGTCTTGCCATGGTTATAGATTGAAGTAATGTAAAAAAGGTAAACGGAATGACTCATATTCTCTATTAAAAAAACACTATACACAATTAATTTATATATAGAATAATATAGATGTTTGAAATAAACACATTTTATTCATTTTCTTCCAATTCAAAAAGCATGTGTAATTAAAAATAGGCAGATTAATCAATTTTTCAATCAAATATAATTAATGTCATACATAGAGTAACAACTAGAGGGCAGCATATACCTATTTTTAAAACAGGGTTGGGTAAGTCAAACATCTGTGTGTGGGTCTATGTCTGTCACACTGTCTATATATATATTTTTCTCTCTGTGTGTATGCATATGTGTGCTTTACAGTCTTATTTTTTTCTAAATATTGAGTTATTTATTTTTAACAATTACAATGAGAATTTTTGAATTATTTATTTACTGATATAATTCAAATTTATTAAAAAACCCTGTTTCAGTAAAATTTCACATGATTATGAAAGTGGCTGTTTAAAATAAACTTGCAAAAGTGAGCAGAAAATTCAAGATATGAACCTTATTAATACCTGAGACTGACATTAAAATTGTCTTTGCATGTTCTGTGATTTGGCTCTATTTATTATTTATTATTTATTATTTTTCCATTTTATTTTTTATCTTATACCACACATATTAAAATTAAATGAATGCATGCTTTTGGTGTATAAGATTGGTGCACAAACAACAGCTCATGGAGGTCAAAAAACATGAATAGAAGAGTGAGGATTATACAACATCAGCAATCATAGACATTCACATTATTGCTGGATTAGTTATTTCAGAGCATTGTGGAGTTTGCACAAATAACAGTATATAATTTGGTCTAGAATTTTAATAGGGGTTGTCTGAAGCCGACTTCAGACTGCATGATTTTCAAACTAGTCTGGTCACTGTCCTTTTCACACTGCATTACTTTCGCTTTCGATTCAGTCACTGTTGTGTTCAAAATGCATGATGGATCGGCGACAGAAGGTTTCACACTGCATGAATTTAGAATAGGAAGAATCGCCGACACATCTGTCTGGCACTCAAACTATGTTTCACAACCAAACACACGGGAGATGTGACAAGGAAACAACACAATATCACGTATGCAAGACCGGAGTCCTCAAGTGAGACTGGGTTTATTATTAAAAACGGTAACCCGCAAGAAGCTTGCAATACGAATGGCCTTTGTGCTGATTTGCAGCGAAAACAAGAAAAATTAAAGCTGCAAGCAGCGTTGAGAGGGCCCTCGCACCCGGGCTCACCGCCACCCTTTGGCCTCAGGAAAACAGTGAACAGTGGGCATCATGCATTTAAGTGAGTGAATACAGGAGAATTATGCCAAAGTCATTTCGAAATGCCACACTTCCTGCGGCCAACAGGTGGCGCTTTTACCGTAACTGAATTTTGCCATGATGATGTCTTCAGGCCAGGACTATCATTGAACACGTGAAGTTTGAAGCAGATCAGACAGTGTATGCCTGAGTTACAACAACTTCCTGTTTCTTTCGTGGCGTTAATCGCATACATTAGCACTCAGCCAAGTGTTGCATGATTTAACCTGTTTCTAGCATGTCTGGTACTTCGTGGCATGATGAAATGTGAATCTGGTAGTGAATTACAGTATAAAGCGTGGCACTTTCTGTTGCCAGCAGGTGGCGCTATGACTAACTGAATATTATCATATAGACGTCTTTAGGCTAGGACTCTTATCACACATGTGAAGTTTGGGGCAGATCGGACATTGTATGCCTGAGTTACAGCAGCTTCCTCTTTCATGGCGAAACATCAGACTTTGTCAGGCCGCCACAGACACGCCCTTCAGCGAAAACTCAAGATCTTTGAAATTTATCATCGCTAAGGTCTTGAGATTAGACTGACAACATTTGATGTTGATCTGGTTAAATCTCTATGAGGAGTTAATCACAGTATAAAACATGTCATTTCCTGTTGCCTACAGGTGGCGCTATGACTGTAACTGAATATTGTTATGAAGATGTCTTCAGGTTAGGACTCTAAGAAAGCATGTGAAGTTTGGGGCAGATCCGACATTGTTTGTCTGAGTTACAACAACTTCCTTTTTCATGGCGAAGACATCAAACTTTGTCAGGCCGCCACGGACACGCCCTTGAGTGAAAACTCTAGATCTTCGCAATTTAACGTCACAAAGGCCTTTAGATTAGACTGACCAAAAATGACATTGATCTGATAAAAGCTCTAGGAGGAGTTCCTTAAAGTACAACGTCTGGAAAATGCAGAAAACGGTGAATTAATTTAAAATATCTGACTTCCTGTTTGGTTTCGGATTTCGCTCCAAGAGAATTTTTTGTAGGTACTGGGCTGATAAATGTGTGTACCGAATTTCAAACCCCTAGTGTTATGTAGTGAGCGGGGCTGTACGTTAGATGGCGCTATCGAGCCATTTTGCCACGCCCAATTCCGAAACCCATAACAGACGTAAATTTTCACCACTTCTGACGCGTGTGCAAAGTTTCGTGAGTTTTCGAGCACGTTTAGGCCCTCTAAAATGCGATTCACTTTGGAGAATAATAATAATAATAATAATAATAATAATAAATATAGCTGCGAGCAGCGATGGCGGGCCCAAGCCCGGTGGCACCGCCACCCCGGTGGCTTCAGGGCAACTGTGCACAGCGGGCAATAGGCACTTAAAACGGTTAAACATCAAAGGACTATGTCAAATTCACTCCACATTTACTGCACTACAAGGTGCCGCTATAGAGCCCCTCCTCCCTGCCCATTTTCAAAGGATTACATGTGCCAAGTTTTAACATTATTCTGATGAATTTTGAAGCAAATCAGGTAAAAATAAGAGGGTGATCTCAATGTATGCTGAAAGTGACACATTTTCTGCTTCCAGTTGGTGGCGCTATGACTTTGAATCACAATAGTCAAATCCATGTGATCAGCCTTGTACAACGAAGACTAAGCCAAAGTTTCATCAAAATCAATTAATGTATGCAGAAGTTATAACACTTTGTTTCCCTTTTCTTGCCTCGCCACGGCCAAACCGTTTGAGATATCTAAAATCCGTTTGCAATTAAACAACTTCAATGTGTTCGCAACAAGTTAAAAAAAGCTTGGTGTAAATTGGATAAACCCTGTAGGAGTAGTAGTATAAAATTCATAGCCTGTTTTTTCAAAAAATTAACATTCAAACCAAAATAGCTGACTTCCTGTTGGTCGGAGCTAATGAATGTAAATTAGAAAATTGTCCGGCTTGATGAGAATAATATGTGTACCGAGTTTGGTGACTGTAGGAAAAACTAACCCCCCCACTTTTGTCAAAAGGTGGCGCTACTGAGCCCCTCCACCACGCCCATTTCTATGGCTTTGTCCATGTCTACTGGTTGACAATATTGATGTGTGTGTCGAGTTTCATGCAATTTGAAGCATGTTAAGAGCCTCAAAAACACTCAAGAATATTATTACAGTTTGACCTGTTGCCATGGCAACAATATTTCAAATATCAAAAATCCTGTCATAGGTCTACATCTGCTGTGTATTGACATTACACTGATGAAGTTTGAAGCAAATCAGGTAAAAATAAGAGGGTGATCTCAAAACATTTCAAAAAGTGATACACTTCCTGCTGCCAGTTGGTGGCGCTATAACTTTGACTCACAATAGTCACATCCATGTGATCAGACTCCTATAACGAACACACTCGTGAAGTTTCATAAAGATCAATATATGTATTAAGACGTTATAACACATTTCCTGTTTCCTTTTTCTCGCCATAAATTCGTTGCCTTGCCACGGCCAAACCGTTCGAGATATCAAAAATCCCCTGGCAATTTTTAATCATCAGTGTCTTGACTTCATGCTGACCGAGTTTGGTGGCGATCGGATTAATCGTCTAGGAGGAGTATATCAAATTCCAGAGCATGCGTTTTTCAAACAACCCTTAATAGCTGACTTCCTGTTGGCGTGGCGATTAACTTAGAGCGCGAAAGTTGTTCGGCCCGATGAGGTCTATATGTGTACCGAGTTTCATACTAATACGTGCAAGCATGTTTAATATATGGACCAAATTTTCAGACTTTTTTCAAGGGGGCGCTGTCGAGCCCCCCTGCCACGCCCGGGTACCAGCCTCTCCGGCGTCCTAATGGCCGCGGATTCCAATGTGTGTGCCAATTTTCAAGAGTTTTTGAGCATGTTAAGGCCCCCAAAAAGCCCCGGAAGACGGAAAAAAAAAAAAAATATATAGCTGCGAGCAGCGATGGCGGGCCCAAGCCCGGTGGCACCGCCACCCCGGTGGCTTCAGGGCAACTGTGCACAGCGGGCAATAGGCACTTAAAACGGTTAAACATCAAAGGACTATGTCAAATTCACTCCACATTTACTGCACTACAAGGTACCGTTATAGAGCCCCTCCTCCCTGCCCATTTTCAAAGGATTACATGTGCCAAGTTTTAACATTATTCTGATGAATTTTGAAGCAAATCAGGTAAAAATAAGAGGGTGATCTCAATGTATGCTGAAAGTGACACATTTTCTGCTTCCAGTTGGTGGCGCTATGACTTTGAATCACAATAGTCAAATCCATGTGATCAGCCTTGTACAACGAAGACTAAGCCAAAGTTTCATCAAAATCAATTAATGTATGCAGAAGTTATAACACTTTGTTTCCCTTTTCTTGCCATAAATTCGTTGCCTCGCCACGGCCAAACCGTTTGAGATATCCAAAATCCGTTTGCAATTAAACAACTTCAATGTGTTAGCAACAAGTTAAAAAAAGCTTGGTGTAAATTGGATAAACCCTGTAGGAGTAGTAGTATAAAATTCATAGCCTGTTTTTTAAAAAAATTAACATTCAAACCAAAATAGCTGACTTCCTGTTGGTCGGAGCTAATGAATGTAAATTAGAAAATTGTCCGGCTTGATGAGAATAATATGTGTACCGAGTTTGGTGACTGTAGGAAAAACTAACCCCCCCACTTTTGTCAAAAGGTGGCGCTACTGAGCCCCTCCACCACGCCCATTTCTATGGCTTTGTCCATGTCTACTGGTTGACAATATTGATGTGTGTGTCGAGTTTCATGCAATTTGAAGCATGTTAAGAGCCTCAAAAACACTCAAGAATATTATTACAGTTTGACCTGTTGCCATGGCAACAATATTTCAAATATCAAAAATCCTGTCATAGGTCTACATCTGCTGTGTATTGACATTACACTGATGAAGTTTGAAGCAAATCAGGTAAAAATAAGAGGGTGATCTCAAAGCATTTTAAAAGTGATACACTTCTTGCTGCCATTTGGTGGCGCTATAACTTTGACTCACAATAGTTACATCCATGTGATCAGACTACTACAACCAACACACTCCTGAAGTTTCATAAACATCAATCAATGTATGCAGAAGTTATAACACATTTCCTGTTTCCCTTTTCTCGCCATAAATTCGTTGCCTCGCCACGGCCAAACCGTTTGAGATATCAAAAATCCCCTGGCAATTTTTAATCATCAGTGTCTTGACTTCATGCTGACCGAGTTTGGTGGCGATCGGATTAATCGTCTGGGAGGAGTATATCAAATTCCAGAGCATGCGTTTTTCAAACAACCCTTAATAGCTGACTTCCTGTTGGCGTGGCGATTAACTTAGAGCGCGAAAGTTGTTCGGCCCGATGAGGTCTATATGTGTACCGAGTTTCATACTAATACGTGCAAGCATGTTTAATATATGGACCAAATTTTCAAACTTTTTTCAAGGGGGCGCTGTCGAGCCCCCCTGCCACGCCCGGGTACCAGCCTCTCCGGCGTCCTAATGGCCGCGGATTCCAATGTGTGTGCCAATTTTCAAGAGTTTTTGAGCATGTTAAGGCCCCCAAAAAGCCCCGGAAGACGGAAAAAAAAAAAAAAAAAAAAATAAATAAATAAATATAGCTGCGAGCAGCGATGGCGGGCCCAAGCCCGGTGGCACCGCCACCCCGGTGGCTTCAGGGCAACTGTGCACAGCGGGCAATAGGCACTTAAAACGGTTAAACATCAAAGGACTATGTCAAATTCACTCCACATTTACTGCACTACAAGGTGCCGCTATAGAGCCCCTCCTCCCTGCCCATTTTCAAAGGATTACATGTGCCAAGTTTTAACATTATTCTGATGAATTTTGAAGCAAATCAGGTAAAAATAAGAGGGTGATCTCAATGTATGCTGAAAGTGACACATTTTCTGCTTCCAGTTGGTGGCGCTATGACTTTGAATCACAATAGTCAAATCCATGTGATCAGCCTTGTACAACGAAGACTAAGCCAAAGTTTCATCAAAATCAATTAATGTATGCAGAAGTTATAACACTTTGTTTGCCTTTTCTTGCCATAAATTCGTTGCCTCGCCACGGCCAAACCGTTTGAGATATCCAAAATCCGTTTGCAATTAAACAACTTCAATGTGTTAGCAACAAGTTAAAAAAAGCTTAGTGTAAATTGGATAAACCCTGTAGGAGTAGTAGTATAAAATTCATAGCCTGTTTTTTAAAAAAATTAACATTCAAACCAAAATAGCTGACTTCCTGTTGGTCGGAGCTAATGAATGTAAATTAGAAAATTGTCCGGCTTGATGAGAATAATATGTGTACCGAGTTTGGTGACTGTAGGAAAAACTAACCCCCACTTTTGTCAAAAGGTGGCGCTACTGAGCCCCTCCACCACGCCCATTTCTATGGCTTTGTCCATGTCTACTGGTTGACAATATTGATGTGTGTGTCGAGTTTCATGCAATTTGAAGCATGTTAAGAGCCTCAAAAACACTCAAGAATATTATTACAGTTTGACCTGTTGCCATGGCAACAATATTTCAAATATCAAAAATCCTGTCATAGGTCTACATCTGCTGTGTATTGACATTACACTGATGAAGTTTGAAGCAAATCAGGTAAAAATAAGAGGGTGATCTCAAAGCATTTTAAAAGTGATACACTTCTTGCTGCCATTTGGGGGCGCTATAACTTTGACTCACAATAGTTACATCCATGTGATCAGACTACTACAACCAACACACTCCTGAAGTTTCATAAACATCAATCAATGTATGCAGAAGTTATAACACATTTCCTGTTTCCCTTTTCTCGCCATAAATTCGTTGCCTCGCCACGGCCAAACCGTTTGAGATATCCAAAATCCGTTTGCAATTAAACAACTTCAATGTGTTCGCAACAAGTTAAAAAAAGCTTGGTGTAAATTGGATAAACCCTGTAGGAGTAGTAGTATAAAATTCATAGCCTGTTTTTTCAAAAAATTAACATTCAAACCAAAATAGCTGACTTCCTGTTGGTCGGAGCTAATGAATGTAAATTAGAAAATTGTCCGGCTTGATGAGAATAATATGTGTACCGAGTTTGGTGACTGTAGGAAAAACTAACCCCCACTTTTGTCAAAAGGTGGCGCTACTGAGCCCCTCCACCACGCCCATTTCTATGGCTTTGTCCATGTCTACTGGTTGACAATATTGATGTGTGTGTCGAGTTTCATGCAATTTGAAGCATGTTAAGAGCCTCAAAAACACTCAAGAATATTATTACAGTTTGACCTGTTGCCATGGCAACAATATTTCAAATATCAAAAATCCTGTCATAGGTCTACATCTGCTGTGTATTGACATTACACTGATGAAGTTTGAAGCAAATCAGGTAAAAATAAGAGGGTGATCTCAAAACATTTCAAAAAGTGATACACTTCCTGCTGCCAGTTGGTGGCGCTATAACTTTGACTCACAATAGTCACATCCATGTGATCAGACTCCTATAACGAACACACTCGTGAAGTTTCATAAAGATCAATATATGTATTAAGACGTTATAACACATTTCCTGTTTCCTTTTTCTCGCCATAAATTCGTTGCCTCGCCACGGCCAAACCGTTCGAGATATCAAAAATCCCCTGGCAATTTTTAATCATCAGTGTCTTGACTTCATGCTGACCGAGTTTGGTGGCGATCGGATTAATCGTCTAGGAGGAGTATATCAAATTCCAGAGCATGCGTTTTTCAAACAACCCTTAATAGCTGACTTCCTGTTGGCGTGGCGATTAACTTAGAGCGCGAAAGTTGTTCGGCCCGATGAGGTCTATATGTGTACCGAGTTTCATACTAATACGTGCAAGCATGTTTAATATATGGACCAAATTTTCAGACTTTTTTCAAGGGGGCGCTGTCGAGCCCCCCTGCCACGCCCGGGTACCAGCCTCTCCGGCGTCCTAATGGCCGCGGATTCCAATGTGTGTGCCAATTTTCAAGAGTTTTTGAGCATGTTAAGGCCCCCAAAAAGCCCTGGAAGACGGAAAAAAAAAAAAAAAAAAAAAAAAATAATAATAATCCTTAGAAGAACAAGAGGGCCCTGCGCGAATTTTCGCTTGGGCCCTAATAATCCTTAGAAGAACAAGAGGGCCCTGCGCGAATTTTCGCTTGGGCCCTAATAATCCTTAGAAGAACAAGAGGGCCCTGCGCGAATTTTCGCTTGGGCCCTAATAATCCTTAGAAGAACAAGAGGGCCCTGCGCGAATTTTCGCTTGGGCCCTAATAATAAACGGAGCAATTCCAATAGGGTCCTCACACCATCTGTGCTCGGGCCCTAATAAAAGAAGAATATGGAGGAGGAAATGGTTGGAGAAACTGTGACAGAGCACTCGCATAACAGAGCACTGATTTGCCTGTGATTTCGGGCATTTGTCTGCGATTTCACAAAACCTGTCTGCGAGCTAAAATCGGGGCTAAAATCATGCAGCCTGAAGTCGCAATGAGAAAAAACCCAGACATTTCAGATTATGATGATATTCTGCACTCATTTGAAATAGACTTATAACATTCTGTGACATGAAAGTCATCTCAATTTAAACAATCTCATGCATGTGGCTTTTGTGGTTTGTCATCATAGGAGCATCAGCCGCTGCAGTAAATGTGGTTTGAAATTGACATAGTCCTTTTATGTTTAATTATTTTAAATGCACATTGCCCGCCGTGCACAGCTGACCTGAAGCAACCAGGGTGGCGATGCCACCGGTCTGTGGCCCGTCATCGCTGCTCGCAGCTATATATATATATTTTTTTTTAATTTTTTTTTTTTTCGTCTTCCGGGGCTTTTTGGGGGCCTTAACATGCTCAAAAACTCCTGAAAATTTGCACACACATTGGAATTCGCGGCCATTAGGACGCCGCAGAGGCTGGTACCCGGGCCTGGCAGGGGGGCTCAACAGCACCCCCTTGAAAAAAGTCTGAAAATTTGGTCCATATATTAAACACGCTTGCACATATTAGTATGAAACTCGGTACACATATAGAACTCATCGGGCCGAACAACTTTCGTGCTCTAAGTTAAACGCCATGCCAACAGGAAGTCAGCTATTAAGGGTTGTTTGAAAAACGCATGCTCTGGAATTTGATATACTCCTCCTAGACAATTAATCCGATCACCACCAAACTCAGTCAGCATGAAGTCAAGACACTGATGATTAAAAATTGCCAGCGGATTTTTGATATCTCAAACGGTTTGGCCGTGGCGAGGCAATGAATTTATGGCGAGAAAAAGGAAACAGGAAATGTGTTATAACGTCTGCATACATATATTGATCTTAATGAAACTTCACGAGTGTGTTGGTTGTAGTAGTCCGATCACATGGATGTGACTATTGTGAGTCAAAGTTATAGCGCCACCAACTGGCAGCAGGAAGTGTATCACTTTTTGAAATGCTTTGAGATCACCCTCTTATTTTTACCTGATTTGCTTCAAACTTCATCAGTGTAATGTCAATACACAGCAGATGTAGACCTATGACAGGATTTTTGATATTTGAAATATTGTTGCCATGGCAACAGGTCAAACTGTAATAATATTCTTGAGTGTTTTTGAGGCTCTTAACATGCTTCAAATTTCATGAAACTCGACACACAGATCAATATTGTCAACCAGTAGACATGGACAAAGCCATAGAAATGGGCGTGGTGGAGGGGCTCAGTAGCGCCACCTTTTGTCAAAAGTGGGGGGGTTAGTTTTTCCTACAGTCACCAAACTTGGTACACATATTGTTCCCATCAAGCCGGACAATTTTCTAATTTACATTCATTAGCTCCGTCCAACAGGAAGTCGGCTATTTTCGTTTGAATGTTAATTTTTTGAAAAAACAGGCTATGAATTTTATTCTACTACTCCTACAGGGTTTATCCAATTTACACCAAGCTTTTTTTAACTTGTTGCTTACACATTGAAGTTGTTTAATTGCAAACGGATTTTGGATACCTCAAATGGTTTGGCCGTGGCGAGGCAACGAATTTATGGCAAGAAAAGGGAAACAAAGTGTTATAACTTCTGCATACATTAATTGATTTTGATGAAACTTTGGCTTAGTCTTCGTTGTACAAGGCTGATCACATGGATGTGACTATTGTGATTCAAAGTCATAGCGCCACCAACTGGAAGCAGAAAATGTGACACTTTCAGCATACATTGAGATCACCCTCTTATTTTTACCTGATTTGCTTCAAAATTCATCAGAATAATGTTAAAACTTGGCACATCTAAACCTTTGAAAATGAGCAGGGAGGAGGGGCTCTATAGCGGCACCTTGTAGTGCAGTAAATGTGGAGTGAATTTGACATAGTCCTTTGATGTTTTACCGTTGTAAATGCCTATTGCTAGCCGTGCACAGTTGCCCTGAAGCCACCGGGGTGGCGGTGCCACCGGGCTTGGGCCCGCCATCGCTGCTCTCAGCTATATTTAGGGCCAAAGCCCAAGGGGCTGAAGGCCCTTTTGTTTTCTTTAGGATTATTAGGGCCAAATCCCAAGGGGCTGAAGGCCCTTTTGTTTTCTTTAGGATTATTAGGGCCAAAGCCCAAGGGGCTGAAGGCCCTTTTTAGGGCCCAAGCGAAAATTCGCGCAGGGCCCTCTTGTTCTTCTAAGGATTATTTTTTTTTTTATTTTTTTTTTTTTCCGTCTTCCGGGGCTTTTTGGGGGCCTTAACATGCTCAAAAACTCTTGAAAATTGGCACACACATTGGAATCCGCGGCCATTAGGACGCCGGAGAGGCTGGTACCCGGGCGTGGCAGGGGGGCTCGACAGCGCCCCCTTGAAAAAAGTCTGAAAATTTGGTCCATATATTAAACATGCTTGCACGTATTAGTATGAAACTCGGTACACATATAGACCTCATCGGGCCGAACAACTTTCGCGCTCTAAGTTAATCGCCACGCCAACAGGAAGTCAGCTATTAAGGGTTGTTTGAAAAACGCATGCTCTGGAATTTGATATACTCCTCCTAGACGATTAATCCGATCGCCACCAAACTCGGTCAGCATGAAGTCAAGACACTGATGATTAAAAATTGCCAGGGGATTTTTGATATCTCGAACGGTTTGGCCGTGGCGAGGCAACGAATTTATGGCGAGAAAGAGGAAACAGGAAATGTGTTATAACGTCTTAATACATATATTGATCTTTATGAAACTTCACGAGTGTGTTCGATATAGGAGTCTGATCACATGGATGTGACTATTGTGAGTCAAAGTTATAGCGCCACCAACTGGCAGCAGGAAGTGTATCACTTTTTGAAATGTTTTGAGATCACCCTCTTATTTTTACCTGATTTGCTTCAAACTTCATCAGTGTAATGTCAATACACAGCAGATGTAGACCTATGACAGGATTTTTGATATTTGAAATATTGTTGCCATGGCAACAGGTCAAACTGTAATAATATTCTTGAGTGTTTTTGAGGCTCTTAACATGCTTCAAATTGCATGAAACTCGACACACACATCAATATTGTCAACCAGTAGACATGGACAAAGCCATAGAAATGGGCGTGGTGGAGGGGCTCAGTAGCGCCACCTTTTGACAAAAGTGGGGGTTAGTTTTTCCTACAGTCACCAAACTCGGTACACATATTATTCTCATCAAGCCGGACAATTTTCTAATTTACATTCATTAGCTCCGACCAACAGGAAGTCAGCTATTTTGGTTTGAATGTAAATTTTTTGAAAAAACAGGCTATGAATTTTATACTACTACTCCTACAGGGTTTATCCAATTTACACCAAGCTTTTTTTAACTTGTTGCGAACACATTGAAGTTGTTTAATTGCAAACGGATTTTGGATATCTCAAACGGTTTGGCCGTGGCGAGGCAACGAATTTATGGCGAGAAAAGGGAAACAGGAAATGTGTTATAACTTCTGCATACATTGATTGATGTTTATGAAACTTCAGGAGTGTGTTGGTTGTAGTAGTCTGATCACATGGATGTAACTATTGTGAGTCAAAGTTATAGCGCCACCAAATGGCAGCAAGAAGTGTATCACTTTTAAAATGCTTTGAGATCACCCTCTTATTTTTACCTGATTTGCTTCAAACTTCATCAGTGTAATGTCAATACACAGCAGATGTAGACCTATGACAGGATTTTTGATATTTGAAATATTGTTGCCATGGCGACAGGTCAAACTGTAATAATATTCTTGAGTGTTTTTGAGGCTCTTAACATGCTTCAAATTGCATGAAACTCGACACACACATCAATATTGTCAACCAGTAGACATGGACAAAGCCATAGAAATGGGCGTGGTGGAGGGGCTCAGTAGCGCCACCTTTTGACAAAAGTGGGGGTTAGTTTGTCCTCCAGTCACCAAACTCGGTACACATATTATTCTCATCAAGCCGGACAATTTTCTAATTTACATTCATTAGCTCCGACCAACAGGAAGTCAGCTATTTTTGTTTGAATGTAAATTTTTTGAAAAAACAGGCTATGAATTTTATACTACTACTCCTACAGGGTTTATCCAATTTACACCAAGCTTTTTTTAACTTGTTGCGAACACATTGAAGTTGTTTAATTGCAAACGGATTTTGGATATCTCAAACGGTTTGGCCGTGGCGAGGCAACGAATTTATGGCGAGAAAAGGGAAACAGGAAATGTGTTATAACTTCTGCATACATTGATTGATGTTTATGAAACTTCAGGAGTGTGTTGGTTGTAGTAGTCTGATCACATGGATGTAACTATTGTGAGTCAAAGTTATAGCGCCACCAAATGGCAGCAAGAAGTGTATCACTTTTAAAATGCTTTGAGATCACCCTCTTATTTTTACCTGATTTGCTTCAAACTTCATCAGTGTAATGTCAATACACAGCAGATGTAGACCTATGACAGGATTTTTGATATTTGAAATATTGTTGCCATGGCGACAGGTCAAACTGTAATAATATTCTTGAGTGTTTTTGAGGCTCTTAACATGCTTCAAATTGCATGAAACTCAATGCACACATCAGAGATATCAACCAGCAGACATGGGCAAAACCGTAGAAACGGGCGGGGAGCAGGGCCTCTATAGCGCCACCTTTTGACAAAAGTGGGGGGGTTAGTTTTTCCTACAGTCACCAAACTCGGTACACATATTATTCTCATCAAGCCGGACAATTTTCTAATTTACATTCATTAGCTCCGACCAACAGGAAGTCAGCTATTTTGGTTTGAATGTTAATTTTTTGAAAAAACAGGCTATGAATTTTATACTACTACTCCTACAGGGTTTATCCAATTTACACCAAGCTTTTTTTAACTTGTTGCTAACACATTGAAGTTGTTTAATTGCAAACGGATTTTGGATATCTCAAACGGTTTGGCCGTGGCGAGGCAACGAATTTATGGCAAAAAAAGGGAAACAAAGTGTTATAACTTCTGCATACATTAATTGATTTTGATGAAACTTTGGCTTAGTCTTCGTTGTACAAGGCTGATCACATGGATTTGACTATTGTGATTCAAAGTCATAGCGCCACCAACTGGAAGCAGAAAATGTGTCACTTTCAGCATACATTGAGATCACCCTCTTATTTTTACCTGATTTGCTTCAAAATTCATCAGAATAATGTTAAAACTTGGCACATGTAATCCTTTGAAAATGGGCAGGGAGGAGGGGCTCTATAATGGCACCTTGTAGTGCAGTAAATGTGGAGTGAATTTGACATAGTCCTTTGATGTTTAACCGTTTTAAGTGCCTATTGCCCGCTGTGCACAGTTGCCCTGAAGCCACCGGGGTGGCGGTGCCACCGGGCTTGGGCCCGCCATCGCTGCTCGCAGCTATATTGTTTTCTTTAGAATTATTATTATTATTATAATTTTTTCTATGTTTTTGGGGTTTTTGGGGCCCTTGACATGCTCAAAAACTCTTGAAATTTTGCACACGAGTCAGAACCCGCGGCCATTACAGCCAGACAGAAGCTGGTACCCGGGCGTGGCAGGGGGGCTCGACAGCGCCCCCTTGAATGGGGTCCGAAATTTTGGTCTATATATCAAACACGCTTGCACATACAAGTATAAAACTCGGTACACATATAGACCTCATCGGGCTGAACAACTTTCGTACTCTAAGTTAAATGCCACCTCAACAGGAAGTCAGTTATTACGGGTTGTTTGAAAAACGCATGCTCTGGAATTTGATATACTCCTCCTAGACGATTAATCCGATCGCCACCAAACTCAGTCAGCATGAAGACAAGACATTGATGATTAAAAATTGCCAGCGGATTTTTGATATCTCGAACGGTTTGGCCGTGGCGAGGCAACGAATTTATGGCGAGAAAAAGGAAACAGGAAATGTGTTATAACGTCTGCATACATATATTGATCTTTATGAAACTTCACGAGTGTGTTGGTTGTAGTAGTCTGATCACATGGATGTGACTATTGTGAGTCAAAGTTATAGCGCCACCAACTGGCAGCAGGAAGTGTATCACTTTTTGAAATGCTTTAAGATCACCCTCTTATTTTTACCTGATTTGCTTCAAACTTCATCAGTGTAATGTCAATACACAGCAGATGTAGACCTATGACAGGATTTTTGATATTTGAAATATTGTTGCCATGGCAACAGGTCAAACTGTAATAATATTCTTGAGTGTTTTTGAGGCTCTTAACATGCTTCAAATTTCATGAAACTCGACACACAGATCAATATTGTCAACCAGTAGACATGGACAAAGCCATAGAAATGGGCGTGGTGGAGGGGCTCAGTAGCGCCACCTTTTGACAAAAGTGGGGGGGTTAGTTTTTCCTACAGTCACCAATCTCGGTACATATATTGATCTCCTCAAGCCGGACAATTTTCTAATTTACATTCATTAGCTCCGACCAACAGGAAGTCGGCTATTTTTGTTTGAATGTTAATTTTTTGAAAAAACAGGCTATGAATTTTATACTACTACTCCTACAGGGTTTATCCAATTTACACCAAGCTTTTTTTAACTTGTTGCTAACACATTGAAGTTGTTTAATTGCAAACAGATTTTGGATATCTCAAATGGTTTGGCTGTGGCGAGGCAACGAATTAATAGCAAGAAAAGGGAAACAAATGTGTTATAACTTCTGCATACATTAATTAATTTTGATGAATCTTCGGCTGTGTCTTCGTTCTACAAGGCTGATCACATAGATGTGACTATTGTGAGTCAAAGTTATAGCGCCACCAACTGGCAGCAGGAAATGTGTTACTTTCAGCATGCTTTGAGATCACCATCTTATGTTTACCCTATTTGCTTCAAACTTCATTTAAATAATGTCAAAACATGTCAGATGTAGGCCTTTGAAAAGAATTGTGATATCTCAAACACAGTTGCCTTGGCAACGCATCAAACTTTTATATTGGTTTTGAATGCTTTTGAGACTCTTAGCATGCTTCAAATTGTTTGAAACTCCACACACACATCAGGATTGTTAGCCAGTAGACATGGGCAAAGCCTTAGAATCGGGCAGGGAGGAGGGGCTCTATAGCGCTACCTTGTAGTGCAGTAAATGTGGAGTGAATTTGACAGTCCTTTTATGCTTAACTGTCTTATTTTTATCCGATTTGCTTCAAACTTCACCAGAATAATGTCAAGACATGGCGAATGTAGACCTTTGAAAGGGAATACTGATATCACAAACACTGTTGCCATGGCAACGTATCAAACTTTAATATTAGTTTTGGAAGCTTTTGAGACTCTTAACATGCTTCAAATTGCATGAAACTCAATGCACACATCAGAGATATCAACCAGCAGACATGGGCAAAACCGTAGAAACGGGCGGGGAGCAGGGCCTCTATAGCGCCACCTTTTGACAAAAGTGGGGGGGTTAGTTTAACCTACAGTCACCAAACTCGGTACACTTATTGTTCTCATTAAGCCGGATAATTTTCTAATTTACAGTCATTAGCTCCGACCAACAGGAAGTCTGCTATTTTGGTTTGAAAGTGGATTTTTTGACTAAACAGGCTCTGAATTTTAAACTACTACTTCTAGGGAGTTTATTCCATTCAGACCAAACATTTTTTACATGTTGCTAAGACACTGAAGATGTTAAATTGAAAACGGATAATGGATATCTCGAACCGTCTTGCCATGGTAATAGATTGAAGTAATGTAAAAAAGGTAAATGGAATGACTCATATTCTCTATTAAGAAAAACACTATACACAATTAATTTATATATAGAATAATATAGATGTTTGAAATAAACACATTTTATTAATTTTCTTCCAATTCAAAAAGCATGTGTAATTAAAAATAGGCAGATTAATCAATTTTTCAATCAAATATAATTAATTTCATACATAGAGTAACAACTAGAGGGCAGCATATACCTATTTTTAAAACATGGTTGGATAAGTCAAACATATATAATCATTTTGATATATATATATATAAACAAATAATTTGTTTTAATTATACTGTTTGTGCAGGTATATTTAAAAAAAAATATCAAAGACTACTTTATCATAATTAAGATTTTTTTTGTTTTGTTTGTTTGTTTAAAATGATCTTCTCAGTCTGTGTCAGTCTCTCTCCCTCTCTGTCCTCCCCCATATTACCTCAGGCTCATTCGGGTGTGTGTGTGTGTGTGTGTGTGTGTGGGTGGGGGTGGGGGGTGTCTGTGTTTGGGTCTATATCTGTGTCACACTGTCTATATATATCTTTTTCTCTCTCTGTGTATGCATATGTGTGCTTTACAGTCTTATTTTTTTCTAAATATTGAGTTATTTATTTTTAACAATTACGATGAGAATTTTTTAATTATTTATTTACTGATATAATTCAAATTTATTAAAAAACCCTGTTTCAGTAAAATTTCACATGATTATGAAAGTGGCTGTTTAAAATAAACTTGCATAAGTGAGCAGAAAATTCAAGATATGAACCTTATTAATACCTGAGACTGACATTAAAATTGTCTTTGCAGGTTCTGTGATTTGGCTTTATTTATTATTTATTATTTATTATTTTTTCATTTTATTTTTTATCTTATACCACACATATTAAAATTAGATGAATGCATGCTTTCGGTGCATAAGATTGGTGCACAAACAACAGCTCATGGAGGTCAAAAAACACATGAATAGAAGAGTGAGGATTATACAACATCAGCAATCACAGACATTCACATTATGGCTGGATTAGTTATTTCAGAGCATTGTGGAGTTTGCACAAATAACAGTATATAATTTGGTCTAGAATTTTTATAGGGGTTGTCTGAAGCCGACTTCAGACTGCATGATTTTCAAACTAGTCTGGTCACTGTCCTTTTCACACTGCATTACTTTCGCTTTCGATTCAGTCGCTGTTGTGTTCAAATTGCATGATGGATGGTTTCACACTGCATGAATTTAGAATAGGAAGAATCGCCGACACATCTGTCTGGCACTCAAACTACGTTTCACAACCAAACACACGGGAGATGTGACAAGGAAACAACACAATATCACGTATGCAAGAACGGAGTTCTCAAGTGAGACTGGGTTTATTATTAGAAACGGTAACCCGCAAGAAGCTTGCAATACGAATGGCCTGTGTGCTGATTTGCAGCGAAAACAAGAAAAATAAAAGAAGAATATGGAGGAGGAAATGGTTGGAGAGACTGTGACAGAGCACTCACATAACAGAGCACTGATTTGCCTGTGATTTCGGACATTTGTCTGCGATTTCACAAAACCTGTCTGCGAGCTAAAATCGGGGCTAAAATCATGCAGCCTGAACTCGCAATGAGAAAAAACCCAGACATTTCAGATTATGATGATATTCTGCACTCATTTGAAATAGACTTATAACTGTTACAACAGGGACACGGAGACTGAAGTAGAAGCAATCCAGTTAAGTATTTATTTACAAACAGTAGAGCACAGAATGATAACAGGCAGATATGGCGTGATGAGAGATGAATAGGGTATAATACTGTCCTTTTCAACTTGCAGATGATGGATGAGAGATGCAGTTGAGGGAGACGATGGAGACACTCACACACACAGGTAGGTTTGCACACGGGGAGACCAGGAGACGAAGGAGATGAAGGAGATCGCTGGAGCAGGTAGGTAAGTAGTTTGGGAGTCCTTAAGGTAAGCATACATATCATGTAGTGCGAACGAGACCGGACAGTGAGTGTGTGTGAGTGTGGTGGCTTTATGGTGCTGGTGATTGCAGGGTAGTGACGTGCAGGTGGCGGTGATTAGAAGGCTGGTGATTGAGTGCGTGGGTACTGCAGTGAGGTGGAACCTGACGTGTCTGTGACAGTACCCCCCCTCCCACGGCCCGCTCCTGAGGGCCGCGGACCTCGGCGCCGTGGTGGTCGTCCTCTAGGTCGTGGGGCAGGTCTGTCCGGGTGATTGGCGTGGAAGTTCTGTAATAGGATAGGATCAAGGATATCATTCTTGGGTACCCATGAGCGTTCCTCGGGGCCATAACCTTCCCAGTCCACGAGGTACTCGAGCTGACCACCACGGCGCCGGGAATCCAGGATCTCATGAACCACGTAAGCTGTGCCGTCCTCCAGGATGAGTGGAAGGGGGGGCTCGGCGGCTGCCACGTCAGGTTCTGTGGAGGGAACAACAGAAGGGTGGTGAGGTTTTAGTAGTGAAACGTGGAAAGTAGGATGAATTCTACTATACTGTGCAGGGAGTTGGAGACGGTAAGTGACGGGGTTGATCTGCCGAAGGATGGTGAACGGGCCAATGAAGCGGGGACTCAGCTTCTTGCAGGGCAGACGCATCCTGATGTCCCTGGTGGACAGCCAGACCTTCTGCCCCGGTTGATAGACTGGAGCGTCGGAGCGTCGAAGGTCGGCTGTCCTCTTGCGTCTGCGCAGGGCTCTCTGCAGTTGGTGGTGAGCTGAGTCCCATACCCTCTCGCTCTCCCGGAACCAGTAGTCGACTGCAGGGACGTTGGAGGGTTCCCCATCCCAGGGGAACAGCGGGGGTTGGTAGCCGAGTACGCACTGGAAGGGTGTTAGTCCAGATGTGGCTTGACGGAGGGAGTTCTGTGCGTACTCGGCCCAACCCAGGTACTGGTTCCAGGAGTTCTGGTGGCCGTGACAGAAGGTACGCAGGAAGCGGCCAATCTCCTGGATCTTCCTTTCCGTCTGCCCGTTCGACTGAGGATGGTATCCAGATGACAGGCTGACGGTCACACCCAGGAGGGAGAAGAAGGCCTTCCAGACGTGGGAAATGAATTGAGGTCCTCGGTCGGAGACTATATCTTCAGGTATTCCATAATAGCGAAAAACATGGTTGAATAGCATCTCTGAAGAAGGCGCATGGATGGAGTCTACTTGGCGTCCCCTGCTGCTGTGAAAGGACCGCTCCCACTCCGGTGGTGGAGGCGTCCACTTCCACGATGAATGGTAGGTCCGGGTTAGGGTGGACGAGGAGGGGAGCGGTGGTGAAGGCTCTTTTCAGGGTCTCGAAGGCGTTGGTGGCAAGTTGGGACCAGGACAGAGACTTGGGCTGGTTACGGAGTAAGTTAGTGAGGGGACTGACGATGGTACTGTAATTCTTGATAAATCTGCGGTAGAAGTTGGAGAATCCTAGGAATCGTTGGAGCTCTTTGATAGTTGATGGAGTGGGCCAGGACTGGATAGCGGTGACCTTCCCCTCGTCCATCCGGATGCCACTGTGGTCAATGATGTATCCTAGAAACTGTACGGAGGGTTGGTGGAAAGAGCACTTCTCAGCTTTTAGGAAGAGGTGAAACTGTCGTAAGCGTTGAAGGACCTCCGCAACGTGGTGGCGATGTTCGGCCAAGCTCCGGGAGTAGATGAGGATGTCATCAATGTATACCAGAACGAACTTGTGGAGATACTCCCGGAGCACCTCGTGAATGAAATCCTGGAATACGGAGGGGGCGTTGACTAGGCCATACGGCATGACGAGATATTCATAGTGTCCGGTGGGCGTGACAAAGGCGGTCTTCCACTCGTCCCCCTCACGTATCCGGATGAGGTTGTACGCGCTGCGGAGGTCCAACTTGGTGAACACAGTGGCACCGCGGAGATGTTCCAGGGCCGCTGGGACGAGGGGAAGTGGGTAGCGGAATTTGACAGTGATTTTGTTGAGGGCACGGTAGTCGATGCAGGGCCTCAAGCCTCCGTCCTTCTTTGCCACAAAAAAGAAGCTGGAAGCAGCAGGGGAAGTAGACGGGCGGATGTATCCCTGTTCGAGTGCCTCTTTGATGTATTCCTCCATGGCCTTCTCCTCCGGTAGTGATAGGGGGTAAATGCGTCCCCTAGGCACTGGTTCACCCGGTAGCAGATCGATGGCACAGTCCCATGGCCGGTGTGGAGGAAGTTTGGAGGCGCGCTGCGGGCAGAAAACGTCACTGAAGGGGGCGTAGTCCGGGAGAACATCCACGGAGCGTTTCTCGACAGGGCTTTCGATGGAGGTGGCGTTCAGGGAGAGAGACTTGGAGAGTGGAGACGTTGGAACAGGAAGCGCTGGGAAACAGTCGGGAAAGCAGTGATCGCCCCACTTCAGGATTTCGCCCGTGCGCCAAGAGATGGTGGGATTGTGTTGTTCCAGCCACGGGCGCCCTAGAACCACGTCAGCGGTGGATTCCTCCAGAACCAGCAGATGTACCTTCTCCGAGTGCAGGATGCCGACACAGAGTTGAAGAGGTCCCACATAATGACGGATGTTCTTACGGCTCAGGGGTTTGCCCGTGATGGAGTGGATTTGATAGCTAGTCGGAGACGGGGAGACTTTGAGGTTGAGTTGTCGGCATAGGGCACCAGAGATGAAATTTCCTGCTGACCCTGAGTCGAGGAGCGCCACCACTGGAACCGAGGTGTTTGCAGCAGTAAGGATTACAACAGTAGTGAGTGGTTTCATTTTTTGGATAGAGGGAAAAATTGCACTCACCACGGGCCGAGGAGGACGGGTTGGGCATGTGGAGATGACATGCCCCGGTAATCCACAATATAAACATAAGTTCAGGGTCAGCCTTCTTTGTCTCTCATTAGTGGTGAGACGAGAATGATCAATCTGCATGGGTTCGGTGGCTGGTTCTGGAGAGCTGACGGGTTCGGACCAACGGAGGAGGTTGGTGATGGTTGACTGGCCCTGGTGCTCTAGGAGACACGACTGCATACGGGACCCCACGCGAATGGCGAGTTGGATGAAGCGTTCCAGTCCAATGGAGTCCTCGTATGCAGCGAGATGCAGCCGCATATTGGGTTCCAACCCCTGACGGAATGATGTGATGAGAGCTTGTTCATTCCATCCGCTGGTGGCGGCTAGCGTTCGGAACTGCAAGGCATATTCGTTAACAGAGAGATTACGTTGTTTTAGATTATAGAGTTTCTCACCAGTCGATGAATCCGTCAGAGGTCTCCCGAAGACCTCTCGGAAATGAGAGACGAACGCCGAGTATGATCTGACCACAGGCCCCTTTTGAGTCCACAGAGAGTCTGCCCATTGCAGGGCCTTACCTTGCAATTGCGAGATGATGAACACTATTTTAGCCGTGTCGGTGGTGTAGAATTGCGGCTGCATCTCCAGGACCAGTTCGCATTGGAGAAGGAATCCGCTGCATTCCTCCGCCGATCCAGAGTAGGGCGCCGGTTTGGCCATGGGACTGGCGGTGAATGCAGGTGAGGAAGCGGTGCTGGCTGGTGCTGGAGTGGAAGCGTTGCTAGAGGAAGATGACGATAGCTGTGGTGTGAGTGCTCGGCGCAGCGTGTCCACGAGCTCTTGAAACGGGTCGTTGGTGCTCATACTGTGAAGTTGTTATGGTCCGGTCTTCTGTTACAACAGGGACACGGAGACTGAAGTAGAAGCAATCCAGTTAAGTATTTATTTACAAACAGTAGAGCACAGAATGATAACAGGCAGATATGGCGTGATGAGAGATGAATAGGGTATAATACTGTCCTTTTCAACTTGCAGATGATGGATGAGAGATGCAGTTGAGGGAGACGATGGAGACACTCACACACACAGGTAGGTTTGCACACGGGGAGACCAGGAGACGAAGGAGATGAAGCAGATCGCTGGAGCAGGTAGGTAAGTAGTTTGGGAGTCCTTAAGGTAAGCATACATATCATGTAGTGCGAACGAGACCGGACAGTGAGTGTGTGTGAGTGTGGTGGCTTTATGGTGCTGGTGATTGCAGGGTAATGACGTGCAGGTGGCGGTGATTAGAAGGCTGGTGATTGAGTGCGTGGGTACTGCAGTGAGGTGGAACCTGACGTGTCTGTGACAATAACATACTGTGACATGAAAGTCATCTCAATTTAAACGATCTCATGCATGTGGCTTTTGTGGTGTGTCATCATAGGAGCATCAGCCGCTGCAGTAAATTTGGTTTGAAAATGGACATAGTCCTATTATGTTTAATCGTTTTAAATGCACATTGCCCGCCGTGCACAGCTGACCTGAAGTAACCGGGGTGGCGGTGCCACCGGGCTTTGGCCCGTCATCGCTGCTCGCAGCTATATTTATTATTATTTTTCTTCCGACTATTCGGGCATTTTTGGGGCCCTTACCATGCTCGAAAACTCATGAAACTTTGCACATACATTGGAACCTGCGGCCATCAGGGCCGGGCAGAAGCTGGTACCCGGGCATGGCAGGGAGGCTCAACAGCGCTGCCTTGAACAGGGTCCGAAATTTTAGTCTATATATCAAACACGCTTGCACATATAATTCTAAAACTCAGTACACATATAGACCTCATCGGGCTGAACAACTTTCATACTCTAAGTTATACGTCACCTCAACAGGAAGTCAGCTATTATGGGTTGTTTGAAAAACGCATGCTCTGGAATTTGATATACTCCTCCTAGGCAATTAATCCAATCACCACCAAACTTAGTCAGCATGAAGTCAAGACATTGATGATGAAAAATTGCCAGCGGATTTTTGATATCTCGAACGGTTTGGCCGTGGCGAGGCAACGAATTTATGGCGAGAAAAGGGAAACAGGAAGTGTGTTATAACTTCTGCATACATTGATTGATGTTTATGAAACTTCAGCGGTGTGTTTGTTATAGGAGTCTGATCACATGGATGTGACTATTGTGAGTCAAAGTTATAGCGCCACCAACTGGCAGCAAGAAGTGTGTCACTTTCAAAATGCATTGAGTTCACTGTGTTAGGTTCACCTGATTTGCTTCAAACTTCATCAGTGTAATGTCAATACACAGCAGATGTAGACCTGTGACAGGATTCTTGATATTTTAAATATTGTTGCCATGGCAACACATCAAACTTTAATAATATTCTTGAGTGTTTTTGAGGCTCTTAACATCCTTCAAATTGCATGAAACTCGATACACACATCAATATTGTCAACCAGTAGACATGGACAAAGCCATAGAAATGGGCGTGGTGGAGGGGGTCAGTAGCGCCACCTTTTGACAAAAGTGGGGGGGTTAGTTTTTCCTACAGTCACCAAACTCGGTACACATATTGTACTTATCAAGCCGGACAATTTTCTAATTTACATTCATTAGCTCCAACCAACAGGAAGTCAGCTATTTTGGTTTGAATGTTAATTTTTTTGAATTTCTTTGAATTTAATATTACTACTCCTACAGGGTTTATACAATTTACACCAAACTTTTTTTACTTGGTGCTAATACATTGAAGTGGTTTAATTGCAAACGGATTTTGGATATCTCAAATGGTTTGGCCGTGGCGAGGCAACGAATTAATAGCAAGAAAAGGGAAACAAAGTGTTATAACTTCTGCATACATTAATTGATTTTGATGAATCTTCGGCTGTGTCTTCGTTCTACAAGGCTGATCACATAGATGTGACTAATTCTAATTTCTAATTTACATTCATTAGCTCCGACCAACAGGAAGTCGGCTATTTTTGTTTTAATGTTAATCTTTTTAAAAAACAGGCTATGAATTTTATACTACTACTCCTACAGGGTTTATCCAATTTACATCAAGCTTTTTTTAACTTGTTGCTAACACATTGAAGTTGTTTAATTGCAAACGGATTTTGGATATCTCATACGGTTTGGCCGTGGCGAGGCAACGAATTTATGGCAAGAAAAGGAAACAAAGTGTTATAACTTCTGCATACATTAATTGATTTTGATGAAACTTCGGCTTAGTCTTTGTTGTACAAGGCTGATCACATGGATGTGACTATTGTGATTCAAAGTCATAGCGCCACCAACTGGAAGCAGAAAATGTGTCACTTTCAGCATACATTGAGATCACCCTCTTATTTTTACCTGATTTGCTTCAAAATTCATCAGAATAATGTTAAAACTTGGCACATGTAATCCTTTGAAAATGGGCAGGGAGGAGGGGCTCTATAGCGGCACCTTGTAGTGCAGTAAATGTGGAGTGAATTTGACATAGTCCTTTGATGTTTAACCGTTTTAAATGCCTATTGCCCGCTGTGCACAGTTGCCCTGAAGCCACCGGGGTGGCGGTGCCACCGGGCTTGGGCCCGCCATCGCTGCTCGCAGCTATATTTGAAGTTGTAATCAATTAAAAGTGATCAACAAATCACTTAATATCCTTAAACATGAGGTTTCTGTTAAGACATGATATTTCAGTAAACTGTAGAGCTTGTTAATGAAAACTGGACTTTATCAGACAAACATTACATTAAGTATCTTCCCTTTATCAAATGCGTCATGTAAATGTGTTATACACATTTCAGGTATAGGCCTGGGTTCATGGGACTTAGAGATGAACCACTGACATTTCAAATCACTTTGAAACAGCTATGACGCATCATGAAGCCTCGTTTACTGAAATCATGTGACTTTAGCAGTTTGACACACGCTCCGAATCACTGATGCAAGACAAATGATTCACCCAGGTCTGAGTACCCCTATTCAAGTTGAATTTAAATTAAATCTAAAATTTAATTAAATCAATTTGTTTAGTGTCATAGAACTATAAGGAAATTCCAAGTTTACTCTTTTTTTCTTTTCTTTTCTTTTCTTTTCTTTTCTTTCTTTTTTTTTTGTTTTTTTTTGACCCTATTCCTCTGGTTGATTTCTACTTCATGCTAATACTTTGTTCACCTGACTATCCCTATGAAGCCAAGTTGAAGTTAGTTACATTTGAAAATTTAATTAAATCAATTTTGTCTATTTGCCTTTCCTTTTAGATTCCTAAATCTATTAGAAAATTCTAATTTCATTTTTATTTCAACTTTATTCCTCCTCTATGTGTCATTTCATTCCATTCACTTTCTTTTGTTTAAGCCTGAATATCTCTACACAGCCAAGTCGGTTTTAAATAAACTTAGCATTTAATTAAACAAACTTGGGTATTCACCTTCCCTTTAGATTCCCTAGAGATAAAAGGACCTTCTGTTTTTACCCTCATTTGTGTGTGTGTTATTCTACCATCACCCTCTTCCCTCTTTTTGTAGGATTACAGTAGTTCTAGAAACTGTTGTTTCCTTAATGAGGCATAATGAGTTATAGGTTATTACTATCCTAATGCCTATCTCTTAGCTACCCCTCCTCACTCCTTAGTGCCGAGTACATGAAGTACGGCTGCCGTCCAGTGCTCTTTTGGCTCCGGAAAGGACTAGAAACTCTGCCCATTGTTTCTTTTCCTTTGACCTCAAGGCATCTGGCGTTTCTCTGTTTGGTGATAATTTCTGGAAAGGAACCATCAGTATTCTGAGTAATAGTTTAATGACGTGTACCAGCCCGTCATCAGTCAACACAGCTTACAGCCATCATCCAAGATGGTTAAACTCCTTAGTCTCATACCGGCTTCCCCCACTTCAGCCATTCACTCCCTACATGGCCCGCATAGCTGTACGAACTTGCATTTGCCTGTGCCATCTCTCTCTCATGTCCCCATAAGTGAGTCATTCGGCCCAGGACATCCAGCCCTGTCATCCAGGACCCCATGGAGACCCAGCGGAACAATGTGATGGTTGCTCTTCAGATAAAGCAGTCAACGACCTGCAACCGCAGAGCAAGGGACAGCGAGATCGGCAGCACCAGCGGACACTTGACACCTGGCCTGAGCCACAAAGAGCTTCATCCTCTCCTTAGCCCATGCTCATACGGGCTTCCAACAGGAGGTAATTGAATGAATTGAACTCAGCAAGCCACTGAGTTCCACAGAGAACCAACCCACTCAGCATGAGAAGGCACAGAACAGAGGCAAGAACCACGACAGAGCAGAGCAACTGAGGGAGGTCACCACTCTTCAGGAAGCTTGGACAGTTGTTGAACTTTGCCATTTAAAGTATGTAAAGAACAGTTTGAATTTACAGAGACATTAACGCTAAGGCCCTTGAAGGCCATCCGCATGCAGAACTGAAAGTCAAACACTGACTCCACAATTCAGCAGCGTCAGAGACAAACACATTGTGGTCCAAAAAGAACTGAAACAGCCTGAACAACTGCAAATGGACCACACAAATAACCTGCACCCTGATGGACTTCGCAGCAGCAGCAGCAGCAGCAGCAGCAAAAGCTCCCCCAGCCCTACACAAAGGGGGGAGGGGCCCGCAGCTTAGAAGACCACGGCACCAATGCCAACATAATAGACATTCCCTTTGTCAAAGTCCCTGACTGGTGGGACCCACCAAGACAGGCTATCTGTTCTGGATCACACCCACCAGATTCATGATGATTTATGACTTAACACTCTTGGGTCGGCGGTCACTCTTTCTAACCAGTGTGAAAGAGACTCAAAATACTCTGTCAATGTTGCACATACAATTAAGAGTTATACACCATTTTAATCTGTGGAATATCATCTTTTATTTGTGTACACTCAGAGTAACAACAAAATGTTGTGCTTTTTGTAAAATAAAGAAAACTAACAAGATGCGTGATCTCTCGTCTCCCTCTGAACGAAGTCCAATCTGATAGTTCTCAGAAAATTAACTGTAACTTAGTGAATACTAATGACAAAAAAATTATACTCATATCTAAAAAAACGTTGAAATGTCAGGTTTTAAATCGTGTAAGTCAAATCGAAAACAAACCTTCTGTGTTTATGTAATCTGTATGAAAAGAGAGCCATGTCAGAAATCAGTGATTCAGCTCATTATCCGCTAATGCGGCCACGCCCACGGAGCCAGCGCTATTCAGACGCAAATTCTGAGTCAATGCATGCATTCATCGTCTCAATCGTGTATTTATTGTCTTGAAAAGTGTTTTGAATAGCCATAGTTAGCGATCTCTGGCCTCTGTTAGTTCAGTTATTTCCTGGATTGCCTATTCTTCTTTAGTGCTCAGGCATTTGTGGACTAAAAGTGCACAGAGCGCCCTCCGGCTGCAAAGTATGAATTCAAAACACACTATCCAGCACTCATAGTAATGACTATAAATCCTGAATAAATGTACTCCTCTGTATAGAAAATTGACAAACATATGAGAATCCATCAGTATTTCTCCAAATGTGCATGTTTTTAAGCTAAAAGCCTATATGAAATGCCATAGAGGTAACATAATTGTTCAGACACTTTGCATCACAGAAATACATTATATTTTAAAGAATATAATGTAATACCATTATTTTAAATTGTAGTAATATTTCACAGTATTGCTATTTTTTCTGTATGTTTGATTTACACCATGATGAGATTTGAGACATGATCAACAGAGGGTTTTTTCACAGCCTATCTGACTGCTCATTATTTATGCAGCTCATTAGAGCTCTTATGGAATTCTTTTGTCTTCTCAGGTTAGAATCACCCATTATACATGAGGATTCTCGCCTCCACGCATACTGTGTTTCTTGACCAAAGATGTTTTAGAAAATTTAAATCTCTCTATTGTTTTATATGAACAAGCAGGCAGCATAATTTTTACCTTATTTTGAAGCAAAAACTCTAGTCTAAAACCTCAAATACCCAGAAGTCTTGTGAACAAAGATTTAATATGTATTTTTTAGCCTTATTTCAGTGACTTAAGGTTTTTGTTTTTTCAATAACCACGCATAAACGTTATTCCTTCAAAAACACAAACATGTACATACATGTTCCTCACATATTATTGTAGCCTAGTTTGTGCTGAATACAGTGTAATGCCACTTTTTCCATTAATCTGTTTATGAACAACTGAAAAAAAGCACAAATGTCAGGGCATGTCAAAACTTCTCCAAGGCCTCAAAAATCCTCAGACCCCTGAGGGTTAACAGCCAGAAAAACTCGTTGAAAACCCAGAAGTCTGAATGCAGATTGAGTGCTGCCCTCGACACCCAAGTAGGGCAGATCTGAAGTCCCAAGGTTACTGCCACAGACTCAGACAAACCTGGAATGAATGGAGGACACCAACAGGACCTTTGCCTCCTACACCAGTTAGTCACCTCTTTGGGCAGCACAACCTGCCCTCACAACACAATGCCACTCATGTGACCTGACACAGAAGGCCTGTAACCCACAAGGCCCCTCAGCAGGGGTTCTTAAGACCCCAGTGACTTTGAACTGCAAACACAGTGCCTTTCATCTTGCTTCTACAAAGGTTCCTAGTCAGCATAGGGCATAAAGCTTATAAAGTAGGTGAAAACGTGTGTTCGCAGAAATGCAGGAGTTCGCATTAGTAAAATATGAATTTTACTGAGTGGAAGAAAACCTTGAATGAATTTATAAGTCTCAAGTGCTCATGACCATCCACGACGAGCTATTCTGAAACCTACAGACATTTGATATACACTGTTCAATGTGCACTGCTGCACATTGATTTCCATGACAACGACTTGTCAAAGGAAATGCTAACTCCAGCTACGGCACTATTACACCAGATTGAACTGGTTAAGATAGCACGGCCTAACGCCACTCGCTTACACCATCGTCTAACTAAAAGCGTGTTTAATAATTGATAAATCTGACATGACATTTGACACAACGTTTGATTCGCATGTAGATTGGTGGTTGCAGGCTTGTTAGATGCAGATGAGACTGTAGCTTGAATTGACGCCTCTGCTATAACAGAAGGAGTCTTAACACATTTTAGCATATGTTCAAATGGTATCAGTAAAGTTAATCTGATTTTAGCGAAGAAAACCTAATCTCAGTATTAAAGCGTAAGCCTGTTCTGACAAAGGAAGCTCAGCTCAGCGGCATGTAAACTGTACCAGAATTGATTATTCTGCATTGGTCGGAGAAATACCAATTGCAGTATTGCTTAACCTGTTTCTGATGAAAAATCTCAGTACAGTGATATAGGAATGTAGATTCGAATGAAGGTTTCCTTTCTAAAGAGCAAAGGCCTTAAGAATTATAGTCAGAGGGACTCATTCACCTACACTTTAGCTGTATCTACAAGCATAGCTACCTGGTGATCAATGCTATGTTTCATTGGCCAAAAGAAACATCAGTATTTATTCACAAGACGAGACTTCTGCGCGCCTAGACTAGTTTTGATTTGCGTCAAATCTGGGTAACTACTCTTTAAATTAGTCAAAAGATGTTACAAGTAGAGAGAAGAATTTTACATGAGTAAAATCTACAAATGTCAAACCATACTTGCATCTGACTGAATTTAAGTTTGAATTATTGAAGTATAAGCGCTCTTTTTTAACTCGATGCGTAACTCGTTTCAAATGTGCAGACATTCTTCATGAACTGTAGAATTGCTCGGACATGGACTGCTTCTCCTGACAACAACTTGTCAAGGGAAGTACTAACTCGACACCTTGTGACATCATATTGTAAACAAACCAGGCTAGGGAGCTAAGCTAATGCAACCTAGCGGCCCTCCAGCTAAGGTGGCTAACTAAACTACTATAGTTAATGGTTAGCATTATTTTCTTGAAGCCTTTAACTACAGCTTGTATGTATGCAGTGTGAAGTGATCTAAACCAGTTTCCTTTAACCACATTCCTGGTTTTCTGACCTTTCACTTCCCTTACCTTGAATTCTTCTCAGCTAATTTCATCTGCACTTTGGTGCATTTCTCCCTGAACACTGTTCAGCTAAATTTGCAGTTACTAGGGTAATTAAATCTAAATTTAATTACATGTAAACTGTTAGTTAAAGAAGAATTCTATGAGTTATTGAACATGCTGCAGCTGTTAATCACTACTGCTATTGACTATTCCCAATACCAGTTCATTCTGCTGTTTTAATCACTTCTTTAAGTCTTTGTATTGTTTTTAATCACAATAGCAGTTGGCTATTCATTTGAACTACTATCTCTTTCATCCATGTGATTTATTCCCTTTTTGGTCTTGTGTGGTTTAATTTCCCAATAGAACCACAAGAAACTAGACACACTTTCCTCCTTGATTTTATTTACAACAGTTGCTTCAATTTTATGAGCCAGCTACAAAAGTAATCTGAACGACTGCTATGGCGTAATTTTGAGCACCACTAATAAACACAATCAAATAGGAAAGCTCTCCTCTTCCTCTCCCTTTACGTTTTCCATTTGTTCAGAGGTCAAGTCTGTTGTGAGCCATCAGCAAGTTCTGAGAAATAATTTGACCATAAGAACCATCTTAAGTAATTTATTAAACCTAGCTGTATTTTATACACCTAGCTGCCCCACTGTGCCTTCAGCTCCAAATTCTGTTTGATCTCTTGCCCTTACTCTCACCACAAGCGTGCCAAAATGTTGCAGATGCTCAGCCTAACTGCCCAGATGGCAGACCAAAAGGACTGGCTAGGTGTCGTGAGGAACACCCTCCTAACCAGGGCTGCTGATCACTTGCAGCACCAGAGCCAAAAGCAACTGGACAACAATGGAATAGAACTAAAGGAAGATGACTCAAACATCAAAAGGCTCTGATAGCTGCTCAGCAACGAGAGCAGCTGGAAAAGGCAGCCAGAGAGGACCTGGAAAAGGAACTCTTTCACAAAGAGTCACTGTTTAAAACAGCAAATTCTGAACTCTTGGACAAAGACGCCAGAATCAGGGCCTGTGGACATCACCTGGACAACACCAAAGATGAAATTGACATTGCCCAAAGAGAACTGAGACTCTCTTACCTGCAGCAGAAAGAACCACAGCAGGAGGAACATCTCACTTCACCACATGGAATCAGCAGAAGAACCTCCCACATCCAAGCACAGAGGTACCAAGGGGGGAGCCAAAGCCTTCTATTGGACACCTTACCTGCCCATTTCCTGAAATCCTCTGCAGTCGCAGAAGGAGAAGGATTAATTCAGATGAACCCTGAAATGGCACATGAAGTGACATTCAAAGACTTCCAGCAACAACATCCATATCCTTTACACAGCAGCCACCCAGAGGCTGCACAAGGGCGACTGGACATGCCTGCATCAAACCTGTAGGAGCTTCTAACACTAGTAAGAGAGCTCCTTGAACAGCACTTACCTGAGGAGTGCTCAGAAGCACAAACTTCTGACCACTCGCACAACACCGCTCAGATCTACTCAAGTCGACGGCGCCCCAAGAGCAATCCTTCTGTCATCAACCCTAAATCAGTCCTAAACACTCTTCACACTACAACTTCCATAACCTCTTCATGCAACCACCTGCTTCACTGGTGTCCAAATGACAGGTGACACACTGTCAAGGCACCTGATGCCTCAATCCCTGCAGCACCAGTTCAACAAACTTAGCTTGCCTACTGTCTGCATCAACAACCATGGAACGACCACCACTCCAGGAGACACACAACCAGGGCCCATCACAGCCTTTCAGCCTTGGGTGCCAGTGATGTGTCTGATCTTTCTGCACCTTCAACGTCGCTCACTGTTGCCATAAGAGAGACAATAACGAGCGAAAGGGGGGAATTATGTAATGACTGAGACAAATCGGACACAGTTATTTGTTAGTTAACCAATAGTTTTACACAACTGCACTGCCTGCCAAACATCAAAAACCCTCATCTGTCTCCAGCTGGCCTGCTACATCCACTACCCATTCCACAATGCCCTTGGTCACACATCGCCATAGACTTTGTCACCGACCTTCCCGTGTAACAAGGCAACACCACCATTCTCACTGTCATAGACCGCTTCTCAATAGCCTGCTCCCCACTGCATTCGAGACTGCTGAACTGCTCTGCAACTTCGTATTCAGGTTTTACGGATTACCTGAGGACATAGTGTCAGACAGAGGTCCACAATTCACGTCTCGAGTCTGGTCAGCTTTCTTCAAAAACTTGAACATCAACATCAGTCTCACGTCTGGCTACCACCCGGAGTCCAATGGGCAGACAGAGCTGATGAATCAGGAACTCACACACTTCCTCCGCACATACTGCCATAGAAACCAGACTGAACTGAGTCAGTATTTGATGTGGGCTGAATACGCTCAAAACTCCCTCAGGAAACCAGCCACAGGGATTACACCCTTTCAGTGTTTCCTAGGGATTCTTAACATCGCAGATCAGATTCTTTAGTGTTCACTTTGATACCATTGTAAGTGATGCCTTTATTGGCCCTTGGTTTCATATGTAACACATTGCCATTCTTGCAAGTGATCCTCACTATGCCAGTGTAAGGCAGGTCAAAAGTGGCTCTGCTAATGTTGATGACAACTTCCACCTTCTACAGTAGTAGACAGAGTTTCAGTTCTCTCATCTGTCTGCTCCAAACTACAAGTGCTTTCTGCTCCAATGCTGAAACTGAATCTTTCCACTTCTACAACCTCTGGAATCCCAGCCTTCACTTCCACACTAAATGTTGATGTAATTAAGTGTTTTGAGTTGATATAAAAGTAAAACAAAGACTGAAACATTTATCACCATAAAGATATATAAAACATGGTAAAGATGTAGTTTTTCAGGAGTGTTTGAGGAACACCTAGATTCATCAACCCTCCACCTTGAAGATACAGTGTTGAGATATGTGAGAAAAAATGCTGGGGTCAAAAGTTCCAGTGTTTACAGTAATTCAGATTCATTTTCATGTGACAGTTACACGTCCTGATGGCCATTTGTTTTGACATTTGAATATTCTACAGCTGTCATGAAAAAGTCTATCTTGGTCTTTAAAAAGCTCTGAAAGAATTATTAGGGCCCAAGCGAAAATTCGCGCAGGGCCCTCTTGTTCTTCTAAGGATTATTATTAGGGCCCAAGCGAAAATTCGCGCAGGGCCCTCTTGTTCTTCTAAGGATTATTATTAGGGCCCAAGCGAAAATTCGCGCAGGGCCCTCTTGTTCTTCTAAGGATTATTATTATTATTTTTTTTTTTTTTTTTTTTTTTTTCCGTCTTCCGGGGCTTTTTGGGGGCCTTAACATGCTCAAAAACTCTTGAAAATTGGCACACACATTGGAATCCGCGGCCATTAGGACGCCGGAGAGGCTGGTACCCGGGCGTGGCAGGGGGGCTCGACAGCGCCCCCTTGAAAAAAGTCTGAAAATTTGGTCCATATATTAAACATGCTTGCACGTATTAGTATGAAACTCGGTACACATATAGACCTCATCGGGCCGAACAACTTTCGCGCTCTAAGTTAATCGCCACGCCAACAGGAAGTCAGCTATTAAGGGTTGTTTGAAAAACGCATGCTCTGGAATTTGATATACTCCTCCTAGACGATTAATCCGATCGCCACCAAACTCGGTCAGCATGAAGTCAAGACACTGATGATTAAAAATTGCCAGGGGATTTTTGATATCTCGAACGGTTTGGCCGTGGCGAGGCAACGAATTTATGGCGAGAAAAAGGAAACAGGAAATGTGTTATAACGTCTTAATACATATATTGATCTTTATGAAACTTCACGAGTGTGTTCGTTATAGGAGTCTGATCACATGGATGTGACTATTGTGAGTCAAAGTTATAGCGCCACCAACTGGCAGCAGGAAGTGTATCACTTTTTGAAATGTTTTGAGATCACCCTCTTATTTTTACCTGATTTGCTTCAAACTTCATCAGTGTAATGTCAATACACAGCAGATGTAGACCTATGACAGGATTTTTGATATTTGAAATATTGTTGCCATGGCAACAGGTCAAACTGTAATAATATTCTTGAGTGTTTTTGAGGCTCTTAACATGCTTCAAATTGCATGAAACTCGACACACACATCAATATTGTCAACCAGTAGACATGGACAAAGCCATAGAAATGGGCGTGGTGGAGGGGCTCAGTAGCGCCACCTTTTGACAAAAGTGGGGGTTAGTTTTTCCTACAGTCACCAAACTCGGTACACATATTATTCTCATCAAGCCGGACAATTTTCTAATTTACATTCATTAGCTCCGACCAACAGGAAGTCAGCTATTTTGGTTTGAATGTTAATTTTTTGAAAAAACAGGCTATGAATTTTATACTACTACTCCTACAGGGTGTATCCAATTTACACCAAGCTTTTTTAACTTGTTGCTAACAGATTGAAGTTGTTTAATTGCAAACGGATTTTGGATATCTCAAACGGTTTGGCCGTGGCGAGGCAACGAATTTATGGCAAGAAAAGGGAAACAAAGTGTTATAACTTCTGCATACATTAATTGATTTTGATGAAACTTTGGCTTAGTCTTCGTTGTACAAGGCTGATCACATGGATTTGACTATTGTGATTCAAAGTCATAGCGCCACCAACTGGAAGCAGAAAATGTGTCACTTTCAGCATACATTGAGATCACCCTCTTATTTTTACCTGATTTGCTTCAAAATTCATCAGAATAATGTTAAAACTTGGCACATGTAATCCTTTGAAAATGGGCAGGGAGGAGGGGCTCTATAGCGGCACCTTGTAGTGCAGTAAATGTGGAGTGAATTTGACATAGTCCTTTGATGTTTAACCGTTTTAAGTGCCTATTGCCCGCTGTGCACAGTTGCCCTGAAGCCACCGGGGTGGCGGTGCCACCGGGCTTGGGCCCGCCATCGCTGCTCGCAGCTATATTTATTTTTTTTATTTTTTTTTTTATTTTTTTATTTATTTTTTTTTTTCCGTCTTCCGGGGCTTTTTGGGGGCCTTAACATGCTCAAAAACTCTTGAAAATTGGCACACACATTGGAATCCGCGGCCATTAGGACGCCGGAGAGGCTGGTACCCGGGCGTGGCAGGGGGGCTCGACAGCGCCCCCTTGAAAAAAGTCTGAAAATTTGGTCCATATATTAAACATGCTTGCACGTATTAGTATGAAACTCGGTACACATATAGACCTCATCGGGCCGAACAACTTTCGCGCTCTAAGTTAATCGCCACGCCAACAGGAAGTCAGCTATTAAGGGTTGTTTGAAAAACGCATGCTCTGGAATTTGATATACTCCTCCCAGACGATTAATCCGATCGCCACCAAACTCGGTCAGCATGAAGTCAAGACACTGATGATTAAAAATTGCCAGGGGATTTTTGATATCTCAAACGGTTTGGCCGTGGCGAGGCAACAAATTTATGGCGAGAAAAGGGAAACAAGAAATGTGTTATAACTTCTGCATACATTGATTGATGTTTATGAAACTTCAGGAGTGTGTTGGTTGTAGTAGTCTGATCACATGGATGTAACTATTGTGAGTCAAAGTTATAGCGCCACCAAATGGCAGCAAGAAGTGTATCACTTTTAAAATGCTTTGAGATCACCCTCTTATTTTTACCTGATTTGCTTCAAACTTCATCAGTGTAATGTCAATACACAGCAGATGTAGACCTATGACAGGATTTTTGATATTTGAAATATTGTTGCCATGGCAACAGGTCAAACTGTAATAATATTCTTGAGTGTTTTTGAGGCTCTTAACATGCTTCAAATTGCATGAAACTCGACACACACATCAATATTGTCAACCAGTAGACATGGACAAAGCCATAGAAATGGGCGTGGTGGAGGGGCTCAGTAGCGCCACCTTTTGACAAAAGTGGGGGGGTTAGTTTTTCCTACAGTCACCAAACTCGGTACACATATTATTCTCATCAAGCCGGACAATTTTCTAATTTACATTCATTAGCTCCGACCAACAGGAAGTCAGCTATTTTGGTTTGAATGTTAATTTTTTGAAAAAACAGGCTATGAATTTTATACTACTACTCCTACAGGGTTTATCCAATTTACACCAAGCTTTTTTAACTTGTTGCTAACACATTGAAGTTGTTTAATTGCAAACGGATTTTGGATATCTCAAACGGTTTGGCCGTGGCGAGGCAACGAATTTATGGCAAGAAAAGGGAAACAAAGTGTTATAACTTCTGCATACATTAATTGATTTTGATGAAACTTTGGCTTAGTCTTCGTTGTACAAGGCTGATCACATGGATTTGAGTATTGTGATTCAAAGTCATAGCGCCACCAACTGGAAGCAGAAAATGTGTCACTTTCAGCATACATTGAGATCACCCTCTTATTTTTACCTGATTTGCTTCAAAATTCATCAGAATAATGTTAAAACTTGGCACATGTAATCCTTTGAAAATGGGCAGGGAGGAGGGGCTCTATAGCGGCACCTTGTAGTGCAGTAAATGTGGAGTGAATTTGACATAGTCCTTTGATGTTTAACCGTTTTAAGTGCCTATTGCCCGCTGTGCACAGTTGCCCTGAAGCCACCGGGGTGGCGGTGCCACCGGGCTTGGGCCCGCCATCGCTGCTCGCAGCTATATTTATTTATTTATTTATTTATTTATTTATTTATTTATTTTTTTTTTTTTCCGTCTTCCGGGGCTTTTTGGGGGCCTTAACATGCTCAAAAACTCTTGAAAATTGGCACACACATTGGAATCCGCGGCCATTAGGACGCCGGAGAGGCTGGTACCCGGGCGTGGCAGGGGGGCTCGACAGCGCCCCCTTGAAAAAAGTCTGAAAATTTGGTCCATATATTAAACATGCTTGCACGTATTAGTATGAAACTCGGTACACATATAGACCTCATCGGGCCGAACAACTTTCGCGCTCTAAGTTAATCGCCACGCCAACAGGAAGTCAGCTATTAAGGGTTGTTTGAAAAACGCATGCTCTGGAATTTGATATACTCCTCCCAGACGATTAATCCGATCGCCACCAAACTCGGTCAGCATGAAGTCAAGACACTGATGATTAAAAATTGCCAGGGGATTTTTGATATCTCGAACGGTTTGGCCGTGGCGAGGCAACGAATTTATGGCGAGAAAAAGGAAACAGGAAATGTGTTATAACGTCTTAATACATATATTGATCTTTATGAAACTTCACGAGTGTGTTCGTTATAGGAGTCTGATCACATGGATGTGACTATTGTGAGTCAAAGTTATAGCGCCACCAACTGGCAGCAGGAAGTGTATCACTTTTTGAAATGTTTTGAGATCACCCTCTTATTTTTACCTGATTTGCTTCAAACTTCATCAGTGTAATGTCAATACACAGCAGATGTAGACCTATGACAGGATTTTTGATATTTGAAATATTGTTGCCATGGCAACAGGTCAAACTGTAATAATATTCTTGAGTGTTTTTGAGGCTCTTAACATGCTTCAAATTGCATGAAACTCGACACACACATCAATATTGTCAACCAGTAGACATGGACAAAGCCATAGAAATGGGCGTGGTGGAGGGGCTCAGTAGCGCCACCTTTTGACAAAAGTGGGGGTTAGTTTTTCCTACAGTCACCAAACTCGGTACACATATTATTCTCATCAAGCCGGACAATTTTCTAATTTACATTCATTAGCTCCGACCAACAGGAAGTCAGCTATTTTGGTTTGAATGTTAATTTTTTGAAAAAACAGGCTATGAATTTTATACTACTACTCCTACAGGGTTTATCCAATTTACACCAAGCTTTTTTAACTTGTTGCGAACACATTGAAGTTGTTTAATTGCAAACGGATTTTGGATATCTCAAACGGTTTGGCCGTGGCGAGGCAACGAATTTATGGCGAGAAAAGGGAAACAGGAAATGTGTTATAACTTCTGCATACATTGATTGATGTTTATGAAACTTCAGGAGTGTGTTGGTTGTAGTAGTCTGATCACATGGATGTAACTATTGTGAGTCAAAGTTATAGCGCCACCAAATGGCAGCAAGAAGTGTATCACTTTTAAAATGCTTTGAGATCACCCTCTTATTTTTACCTGATTTGCTTCAAACTTCATCAGTGTAATGTCAATACACAGCAGATGTAGACCTATGACAGGATTTTTGATATTTGAAATATTGTTGCCATGGCAACAGGTCAAACTGTAATAATATTCTTGAGTGTTTTTGAGGCTCTTAACATGCTTCAAATTGCATGAAACTCGACACACACATCAATATTGTCAACCAGTAGACATGGACAAAGCCATAGAAATGGGCGTGGTGGAGGGGCTCAGTAGCGCCACCTTTTGACAAAAGTGGGGGGGTTAGTTTTTCCTACAGTCACCAAACTCGGTACACATATTATTCTCATCAAGCCGGACAATTTTCTAATTTACATTCATTAGCTCCGACCAACAGGAAGTCAGCTATTTTGGTTTGAATGTTAATTTTTTGAAAAAACAGGCTATGAATTTTATACTACTACTCCTACAGGGTTTATCCAATTTACACCAAGCTTTTTTAACTTGTTGCTAACACATTGAAGTTGTTTAATTGCAAACGGATTTTGGATATCTCAAACGGTTTGGCCGTGGCGAGGCAACGAATTTATGGCAAGAAAAGGGAAACAAAGTGTTATAACTTCTGCATACATTAATTGATTTTGATGAAACTTTGGCTTAGTCTTCGTTGTACAAGGCTGATCACATGGATTTGAGTATTGTGATTCAAAGTCATAGCGCCACCAACTGGAAGCAGAAAATGTGTCACTTTCAGCATACATTGAGATCACCCTCTTATTTTTACCTGATTTGCTTCAAAATTCATCAGAATAATGTTAAAACTTGGCACATGTAATCCTTTGAAAATGGGCAGGGAGGAGGGGCTCTATAGCGGCACCTTGTAGTGCAGTAAATGTGGAGTGAATTTGACATAGTCCTTTGATGTTTAACCGTTTTAAGTGCCTATTGCCCGCTGTGCACAGTTGCCCTGAAGCCACCGGGGTGGCGGTGCCACCGGGCTTGGGCCCGCCATCGCTGCTCGCAGCTATATTTATTTTTTTATTTTTTTATTTTTTTTTCCGTCTTCCGGGGCTTTTTGGGGGCCTTAACATGCTCAAAAACTCTTGAAAATTGGCACACACATTGGAATCCGCGGCCATTAGGACGCCGGAGAGGCTGGTACCCGGGCGTGGCAGGGGGGCTCGACAGCGCCCCCTTGAAAAAAGTCTGAAAATTTGGTCCATATATTAAACATGCTTGCACGTATTAGTATGAAACTCGGTACACATATAGACCTCATCGGGCCGAACAACTTTCGCGCTCTAAGTTAATCGCCACGCCAACAGGAAGTCAGCTATTAAGGGTTGTTTGAAAAACGCATGCTCTGGAATTTGATATACTCCTCCTAGACGATTAATCCGATCGCCACCAAACTCGGTCAGCATGAAGTCAAGACACTGATGATTAAAAATTGCCAGGGGATTTTTGATATCTCGAACGGTTTGGCCGTGGCGAGGCAACGAATTTATGGCGAGAAAAAGGAAACAGGAAATGTGTTATAACGTCTTAATACATATATTGATCTTTATGAAACTTCACGAGTGTGTTCGTTATAGGAGTCTGATCACATGGATGTGACTATTGTGAGTCAAAGTTATAGCGCCACCAACTGGCAGCAGGAAGTGTATCACTTTTTGAAATGTTTTGAGATCACCCTCTTATTTTTACCTGATTTGCTTCAAACTTCATCAGTGTAATGTCAATACACAGCAGATGTAGACCTATGACAGGATTTTTGATATTTGAAATATTGTTGCCATGGCAACAGGTCAAACTGTAATAATATTCTTGAGTGTTTTTGAGGCTCTTAACATGCTTCAAATTGCATGAAACTCGACACACACATCAATATTGTCAACCAGTAGACATGGACAAAGCCATAGAAATGGGCGTGGTGGAGGGGCTCAGTAGCGCCACCTTTTGACAAAAGTGGGGGGGTTAGTTTTTCCTACAGTCACCAAACTCGGTAAACATATTATTCTCATCAAGCCGGACAATTTTCTAATTTACATTCATTAGCTCCGACCAACAGGAAGTCAGCTATTTTGGTTTGAATGTTAATTTTTTGAAAAAACAGGCTATGAATTTTATACTACTACTCCTACAGGGTTTATCCAATTTACACCAAGCTTTTTTTAACTTGTTGCGAACACATTGAAGTTGTTTAATTGCAAACGGATTTTGGATATCTCAAACGGTTTGGCCATGGCGAGGCAACGAATTTATGGCGAGAAAAAGGAAACAGGAAATGTGTTATAACTTCTGCATACATTGATTGATGTTTATGAAACTTCAGGAGTGTGTTGGTTGTAGTAGTCTGATCACATGGATGTAACTATTGTGAGTCAAAGTTATAGCGCCACCAAATGGCAGCAAGAAGTGTATCACTTTTAAAATGCTTTGAGATCACCCTCTTATTTTTACCTGATTTGCTTCAAACTTCATCAGTGTAATGTCAATACACAGCAGATGTAGACCTATGACAGGATTTTTGATATTTGAAATATTGTTGCCATGGCAACAGGTCAAACTGTAATAATATTCTTGAGTGTTTTTGAGGCTCTTAACATGCTTCAAATTGCATGAAACTCGACACACACATCAATATTGTCAACCAGTAGACATGGACAAAGCCATAGAAATGGGCGTGGTGGAGGGGCTCAGTAGCGCCACCTTTTGATAAAAGTGGGGGTTAGTTTTTCCTACAGTCACCAAACTCGGTACACATATTATTCTCATCAAGCCGGACAATTTTCTAATTTACATTCATTAGCTCCGACCAACAGGAAGTCAGCTATTTTGGTTTGAATGTTAATTTTTTGAAAAAACAGGCTATGAATTTTATACTCCTACTCCTCCAGGGTTTATCCAATTTCCACCACGCTTTTTTAACTTGTTGCTAACACATTGAAGTTGTTTAATTGCAAACGGATTTTGGATATCTCAAACGGTTTGGCCGTGGTGAGGCAACGAATTTATGGCAAGAAAAGGGAAACAAAGTGTTATAACTTCTGCATACATTAATTGATTTTGATGAAACTTTGGCTTAGTCTTCGTTGTACAAGGCTGATCACATGGATTTGAGTATTGTGATTCAAAGTCATAGCGCCACCAACTGGAAGCAGAAAATGTGTCACTTTCAGCATACATTGAGATCACCCTCTTATTTTTACCTGATTTGCTTCAAAATTCATCAGAATAATGTTAAAACTTGGCACATGTAATCCTTTGAAAATGGGCAGGGAGGAGGGGCTCTATAGCGGCACTGTCACAGACACGCCAGGCTCCACCTCACCACAGTACCCACGCACCCAATCACCAGCATACTAATCACCGCCACCTGCATCTCATTCACTCTGCAATCACCAGCACTACAAAGCCACCACTCTCACACACACTCACTGTCCGGTCTCGTTTGCACTACGCCATGTATATGCTTACCTTAAGGACTCCCCTTCAACATACTTACCTGCTCCAGCGATCTCCTTCATCTCCTTCGTCTCCTGGTCCCTTCGTGTGCTTACCCATCTGTGTGTGTGAGTGTCTCCAACGTCTCCCTCCATCTCAGCTCAACTCCTGGATCCACAAACCACACAAGGACAGTATTACTTTATATTCATCTCTCAAGAACCTGATAACAGCCATTACCACTCTGTGTTCCACATATTGTTCCAATAAACTCACCTGGATTGCTTTTATCTCTGCCTCCATGTCTATATCATAACAGAAGACCGGACCATAACAACTAACGGCATGAGTACAAACGATCCATTCCAGGAACTCGTGGACGTGCTGCGTCGAGCACTCACACCACAGCCCTCAACATCGTCATCCCACAACACGGCTGTCTCCGCACCCACCAGCACCACTCCTTCACCTGCATTCACCGCCAGTCCCATGGCCAAACCGGCGCCCTACTCTGGATCGGCGGAGGAATGCAGCGGATTTCTTCTCCAATGTGAGCTGGTCCTGGAGATGCAGCCGCACCTCTACACCACAGACACGGCTAAAATAGCGTTCATTATTTCACAACTGCAAGGGAAGGCTCTGCAATGGGCAGATTCGTTGTGGACCCAGAAAGGCCCAGTCGTCCAATCCTATTCGGCGTTCGTCTCCCACTTCCGGGAAGTATTCGGGAAACCTCTGACTGATTCCTCGACTGGTGAGAAACTTTATAATCTAAAGCAAAGAAACCTATCTGTTAACGAATATGCCTTGCAGTTTCGAACGCTAGCCGCCACCAGCGGATGGAACGAGCAAGCCCTCATCACCACGTTCCGTCAGGGGCTGGAACCCTCCGTGCGGCTGCATCTCGCTGCATACGAGGACTCCATGGGATTAGAACGCTTCATCCAACTCGCCATCCGCGTGGGGTCCCGTATGCAGTCGTGCATTCAAGAACACCAGGGCCAGTCATCCACCACTAACCTCCTCCGTCGGTCCGAACCCGTCAGCTCCCCAGAACCAGCCAAGGAACCCATGCAAATTGATCACTCTCGTCTCACCCCTAACGAAAGACAAAGAAGGCTGGCCCTGAATCTCTGTCTCTATTGCGGAACAATGGGGCATAATCTCTCCACATGCCCAATCCGTCCTCCTCGACCCGTGGTGAGTGCAATATTTCCCTTTCAGAAAATGAAACCACTCACTACAACTGTAACTCTTACTGCTGCTAACATCTCTGTTCCAGTGGTGGCGCTCCTTGATTCAGGGTCAGCCGGAAACTTCATCTCAGGCACCCTCTGTAGACAACTCAACCTTAAGATCTCTCCTTCACCGACGAGCTATCAAATCCACTCCATCACGGGCAAACCCCTAAGCCGCAGACACATCCGTCACTGCGTGGGTCCACTACAACTCAGCATCGGTATCCTGCACACTGAACACATCCATTTGCTGGTTCTGGAGGAATCCACCGCTGACGTGGTTCTAGGGCGCCCGTGGCTGGAACAACACAACCCCAACATCTCCTGGCGCACGGGCGAAGTCCTGAAGTGGGGCGATCACTGCTTCCCAGACTGCTTCCCAGCGCTTCCTGTTCCAAAACCTCCACTCTCCAAGTCTCTTCTCGTGAATGCCACGTCCATCAAGAGCCCTGTTGAGAAGCGCTCCGTGGATGTTCCCCCTGACTACGCCCCCTTCAGCGACGTCTTCTGCCCGCAACGCGCCTCCAAGCTTCCTCCACACCGGCCATGGGACTGCGCCATCGATCTGCTGCCGGGTGAACCAGTGCCCAGGGGACGCATATACCCCCTGTCCATACCGGAGGAGAAGGCCATGGAGGAATACATCAAGGAGGCACTCGAACAAGGTTACATCCGCCCGTCTACTTCCCCTGCTGCTTCAAGCTTCTTCTTCGTGGCAAAGAAGGACGGAGGCTTGAGGCCATGCATCGATTACCGTGCACTCAACAAGATCACCATCAAGTTCCGATACCCACTTCCCCTCGTCCCAGCGGCCCTGGAACATCTCCGCGGTGCCACTGTGTTCACCAAGTTGGACCTCCGCAGCGCGTATAACCTCATCCGGATACGTGAGGGGGACGAGTGGAAGACCGCCTTCGTCACGCCCACTGGACACTACGAGTACCTCGTGATGCCGTATGGCCTGGTCAACGCCCCTCCGTATTCCAGGATTTCATCCACGAGGTGCTCCGGGAGTTTCTCCATAAGTCCGTTCTGGTTTATATAGATGACATCCTCATCTACTCCCGGAGCTTGGCCGAACATCGCCACCACGTTGCGGAGGTCCTCCAGCGCTTACGGCAGTTCCATCTCTTCCTCAAGGCTGAAAAATGCTCATTCCACCAACCCTCCGTCCAGTTCCTGGGGTACGTGATTGATCACAGTGGCATCCGGATGGACGAGGGGAAGGTCTCCGCCATACAGTCCTGGCCCACTCCTACCACCATCAAAGAACTCCAAAGATTCCTAGGTTTCTCCAATTTCTATCGCCGGTTCATCAAAAACTACAGCACAATCGTCAGTCCACTCACCAACCTCCTCCGTCACCAGCCCAAGTCTCTGTCCTGGTCTCCATTAGCCACCGACGCCTTTGAGACCCTGAAGAAGGCCTTCACCACCGCTCCCCTCCTCGTCCACCCTAACCCGGACCTCCCGTTCATAGTAGAGGTGGACGCATCTACCACCGGAGTGGGAGCGGTCCTTTCACAGCAGCAGGGGACACCAAGTAGACTCCATCCATGCGCCTTCTTCTCCCGCAAGCTCAACCCGGCGGAGGTCAACTACGACATCGGTGACCGCGAACTCCTGGCCGTCAAGCTTGCCCTTGAGGAGTGGAGGCATTGGTTGGAGGGAGCTACTCACCCATTTCAAGTCCTCACTGATCACAAGAATCTCGAATATCTGAAGGCCGCAAAGAGACTCAATCCTCGCCAAGCTCGCTGGGCTATGTTCTTCTCTAGATTCAACTTCTCCATCTCCTACCGTCCTGGTTCAAAGAATACGAAGGCTGACGCCTTATCTCGCCTCTATGCTCCTGAGGAAAAGCCCGAAAAACCTGATACTATTCTGCCGGAGTCCATCTTCGTGAGCCCCATCCAGTGGTCCGAAGAAACCATCCCCTCCGCCAATGCCTCCACACGCACTCCGCCGGGTTGCCCACCGGGCTTGCAGTACATCACACGGACACGTCGCACTCCACTCCTGCACAACGTTCACTCTTCACTTGGCACTGGTCACCCGGGGGTCAAGGAGACCCTCTCGTTGCTCAAACAACGCTTCTGGTGGCCCAACATGGCCAACGACGTCAGGAGGTACGTGCAGGGCTGCAGGGAGTGTGCCATCTCCAAGAGCCCACGCCATCTTCCCACCGGCAAGCTCTTTCCTCTGCCCGTTCCTGAGAGACCCTGGTCACACCTGGGAGTGGACTTCGTCACCGATCTCCCCGAGTCTGACGGTCACACATGCATCCTGGTGGTGGTGGACCGCTTCTCAAAGTCCTGCCGTCTGATACCCCTGGAGGGTCTACCTACCGCCATGGCCACCACAGAACTAATGTTTAATCATGTTTTTCGCTATTATGGATTACCTGAAGACATCGTCTCCGACAGAGGACCCCAGTTTGTCTCACACGTCTGGAAAGCCTTCTTCTCCCTCCTGGGTGTGACCGTCAGCCTATCGTCTGGATACCATCCTCAGTCGAACGGGCAGACGGAACGGAAGATCCAGGAGATCGGCCGCTTCCTGCGTACCTTCTGTCACGGCCACCAGAACTCCTGGAACCAGTACCTGGGTTGGGCCGAGTACGCACAAAACTCTCTCCGCCAAGCCTCAACGGGACTAACACCCTTCCAGTGCGTACTCGGCTACCAACCCCCGATGTTCCCCTGGGACGGGGAACCCTCCAACGTTCCGGCAGTCGACTACTGGTTCCGGGAGAGCGAGAGGGTGTGGGACTCAGCTCACCACCAGCTGCAGAGGGCCCTGCGCAGACGCAAGATGGCAGCCGACCTTCGACGCTCCGAGGCTCCTGTCTACCAGCCGGGGCAGAAGGTCTGGCTGTCCACCCGGGACATCAGGATGCGTCTGCCCTGCAAAAAGCTGAGTCCCCGCTTCATTGGCCCGTTCACCATCCTTCGGCAGATCAACCCCGTCACCTATCGTCTCCAACTCCCGGCACAGTATAGTAGAATCCATCCTACATTTCACGTGTCTCTACTTAAACATCACCACCCTTCTGTTGTTCCCTCCACAGAGCCTGACGTGGCAGCCGCCGAGCCCCCCCTTCCACTTCTCCTAGAGGACGGCACAGCCTACGTGGTCCACGAGATCTTGGATTCCCGGCGCCGTGGTGGTAAACTCGAATACCTCGTGGACTGGGAGGACTATGGTCCCGAGGAACGCTCATGGATTCCCAGGAACGATATCCTTGATCCTCTTCTGTTACAGAACTTCCATACCAACCATCCAGACAGACCTGCCCCACGACCCAGGGGAAGACCACCACGACGTCGGGGTCCGCGGCCCTCAGGAGCGGGCCGTGGGAGGGGGGGTACTGTCACAGACACGCCAGGCTCCACCTCACCACAGTACCCACGCACCCAATCACCAGCATACTAATCACCGCCACCTGCATCTCATTCACTCTGCAATCACCAGCACTACAAAGCCACCACTCTCACACACACTCACTGTCCGGTCTCGTTTGCACTACGCCATGTATATGCTTACCTTAAGGACTCCCCTTCAACATACTTACCTGCTCCAGCGATCTCCTTCATCTCCTTCGTCTCCTGGTCCCTTCGTGTGCTTACCCATCTGTGTGTGTGAGTGTCTCCAACGTCTCCCTCCATCTCAGCTCAACTCCTGGATCCACAAACCACACAAGGACAGTATTACTTTATATTCATCTCTCAAGAACCTGATAACAGCCATTACCACTCTGTGTTCCACATATTGTTCCAATAAACTCACCTGGATTGCTTTTATCTCTGCCTCCGTGTCTATATCATAACAGGCACCTTGTAGTGCAGTAAATGTGGAGTGAATTTGACATAGTCCTTTGATGTTTAACCGTTTTAAGTGCCTATTGCCCGCTGTGCACAGTTGCCCTGAAGCCACCGGGGTGGCGGTGCCACCGGGCTTGGGCCCGCCATCGCTGCTCGCAGCTATATTTTTGTCATTTGTTTCCTTTAAAGCAAACATCCTTAACGTTTCTTTGGTCTGTAATTTGAAAACACTGTTTTGAATATTGAAACATGTTTAGGAAAATGTTCATGTCTTGTAGGTGCCATTGTACATTAATATGAAGCAATAGAATAGAACAGAATAGAATAGATTAGAATAGAATAGAATAGAATAGAATAGATTTTTTTGCCATGGTGAATAGAATAGAATAGAATAGAATAGAATAGAATAGAATAGAATAGAATAGAATAGATTTTTTTGCCATGGTTCTGTTTTTAGAATGGCAGTTCAATAGGTAAAAAAAAATCTTGAGTGAAAACTTAAGTGTTTTTGTTGAGTATAATATTAGTATCATATAATATTATGGCTCATATAATATGATATAGTAAGAATATGAAGTTCATACTTGAGATGGAGTTCATACTTCATAGGCCCAAACTCAGCAAAATATGTGTAGATGTTGCAATTTATATTGACAAAAAAAAATTAATAAATTAACTTTTTATAAGTGTTAGGTGTGTTATCAAACAAAAACAGAAGAATACCAGAGAATAATCAGTAGACACAGAAGATCACAAACCAGACATATAAGAGAACTGACAACAAACTGAACTAAACAGAGGTATATAAACAAAGCCACTAAATGACAAGCCTGCAACCATTAGCCAAAAAAAGTGTAACGGCTAATGCTAACGCTGCAGCTGCAGTAAAGACTGCCAATACACAGGAAAGGAGAACAGAGGCCATTACACGATAGACTGAGAGGTGTTGGATGTGATTAAGTTAGCCGTTACGCTTTCTCCAATGGTAAGATATACAGACCCTCTCATCTCCCTATAATAATACAATCTCTGATAAAAACACAATAGGTTGCCAGGGTCGGCGCCAGGACACACGGAACGAAGGGGCCTCGTTGTGTCACTGGGGGGGCATACCTCCACAATACACCCACTTTTAATTGAAACAACAACAACCATCAAGTCACCATTTAGGCTACCAGACGCAACGATACAGAGCACGAACGCTGCCTACAGCAGTCTCATAAAAAATAAACGGACCAGCACGGCTATAATCAATATCAGACAAAAAAGCAAAAAACACATCTTACCTTTAGAAAAGCTGCAGTCGACGAGTGGAGGAGTTAAACTTTCTCAGAATGAGGTCTTTCCATTTGTTGCGCATTTTCTTTGTAAGGTCCCGCTCAAACGCAAGTTGCACGAGCTGAGACTTCTGAGAGGTTCATTGCTCGTCTGTTGTCCGTGAAAACGTTCTTGAGCACAGAAAATGAGTTCTCACACATAGCGGTAGAGGCCCCGAATGTGACAGCGAGTTTAAGTGCGGACAAAACACTAGGCATTGCTTCGAGAACTTTGTGATGTTCAGAGAGAAGTCTTCTAGTAGTCATCATCTGCTGGCTTTCCTCCTCTTTGATTCTGGAGATATATTGCTTTGCAACAATGCACTCCGTTTCCACAATGGTAGAATTAGTTAAATCCATGATGGGCTTTATGGACTTTACATCCAAAAAGGTCTCATTTTCTGGGTCAAGAGCGGCAAGTGCTGCGGCAAACTTTGAATTACGTTCACTGAAACGCACCTCAATTTCACCTAGAATATGATCCAAAGCACTGAAGTACAGCCTGCGTAGCTCCACTTTATCAATGATGTTGGCTCCAGTTGTTGTCAACTACATATTCAGTCAGGTTCTTGTTTACCTGTCGCCTCCGTTTTGCTGAGACAGGTGTATCTTTTGTGCTCGCTGTAACTGTGTCACAGAGAATGCAGAATTCATCTTCGCTGCGGAGATTGCACAAACATTTGGCAGCTGAAGATACAAGTTTCATCTGTATCCTCTCCTTGCAGAATCATATTGGCAGGATTGAGCAACAAAAGAACTTATGGCAACGATTTAATTAAAGGTTGTGTTAATTGAAATTGAAAATTGAAGGATATCTCAAAATTAATGCTAAAAATCAGGCTATTTAAACCCATATTATGACTATCTTTAGTCGAACTGTTTTAACTGAAAAAATCCCTTTTCAAGTTTAAAGATGTCGATTATGGCTATAGTAAAATTTCATCAAATTGAATTTAATAATCCTTACACATTATTCATATTATGAAATAATTAGTAAAAACTTGAGCATTATAAAGCATTTTTAGATTAAGCAAAAAGGGAATGGACCATTTAGTTTATGGGAGTCGTATTCATAAATTAAAATAGTTTTAAAATAAATAAAATAAAAAGTTTAAATGTAGGCTATAATTTAAGATTTATACAAAATATTTTAAGCTCTAGTGTGCTTCTCATTTAAAATTCTTGATTCATATGTAAGCATTATTCAATTAATTTTGATGGAATTGTACTATTAATTGAAACGCATAAATCTTGAAAACGTTTTTTAAAACTAAAAAAAGTTTAGTCCATTCGTGCATTTAAAATTCATAAAATTCTATCGAATTGAAATGAGAATTGATTTATCAATTTTAAATGATTGAAATTAAAATAGCCTATATGCAAATTTTATTTTACATTTTTTAAAGAAAACTTTGAGTTGACTTGTTGAATTTTGTTATTTAATAAAATAAAATAATATTTACACACACACACACAAAATTAAAATAGCCTAAATGTCTTAGGCCTACCTTGTGACTGAAATGGCAGATGAAAATGAAGCTTTCATCTGACACTTCCCTTAACAGTCCAATCGCCTCCATGCGAACGTCAGCTCCATAAGTCCTTGCAGAGCTGACATGCTCAAGAACTGATGTAATGTCCTCGAATGAACTGACGATGACGGCAACAGTAGCCAGATGGCCTGTCCACCTCTGGTCAAGTAAACGTTTGAGTCTGTCACCTCTATATTGCAGAGCAACCGTGGGTTTACGGCCAAAGTTATAAAGCGCGTTGCATATGCTGAAAAAATCTTGAATGGCTTTCTCAGCAGATAACGCATGCACAACAACTAAGTGCAGCTGGTGATTTAGACAGTGTACATATGGTATCTCCCAGCCAACTTTTTCCTGCAGAAGTCGCTGCACTCCACCATATTTCCCCGACATCACCGCGGCTCCATCGTACACTTGACTCAGAATCTTAGACGCATTCAAGCCTGCCTTGGACAGCTCTGAAAGTATCATGTTTGTGATGGTTTGTGCATCACCCGAATTTGCGATGGTCATCACAAGCAATCGTTCTGTAATTTCCAGTGTTTTTTCATTGAAGTAGCGAATTACAATAGAAATGTTTTCCATTCCAGTAGGGTCCCTGGTTCCGTCTACTTTCACAGTAAACCACGAATCGCCGATTTCTTTCACTATTGCGTCGGTCACAATGCTGCTCATTACAGCAACGAGTTCATTTTGAATTTCAAGGCTTGTGTAAGTGGCATTTTTTGGAATTGTTTTCACAATTTCAGCCTTCCTGATGCTGAATTCAAGTAATGACATGAACAGTCCACTCCCACCTTCATCCATATGATCAAAGGCCTCAATTTTACCCCTCAAGGGTAATTGGTTGGACACCAGAAACTCCACAACATCAATAAGAGACGACATGTAGTATTGATTTCTCTGTATTTGTTCTGCATAGAGTAGCGTCGAGATTTCTTTACTTTTATCAATTCGGCTTACTTTTTCTTTCCACATACTATAACAAGTCAAATGTTCTTTGGACATTTCATGTCTGCTGAATCCTTTATTTGTTTCCACAGCGTGTTTCCAGTCATGGAAGCCTTTGGTTGTAAAAGCTGGGTCAAGCCTAGTCCCGCTCTGCGGCTGCCCGATCTTGATCTGCGTAGCACTTCTAGCGCTAAATTTTCTGCAAGGGTAGCAGAAGGCCGCACCTGCTTTAACTGAATGCTCGAGCCAATCTCTTTTCTGAAACCACGCGTGTAAAAATGATCTGGTTCTGGTGCCAAATAAGTGTGTGGGATACGAATTTAGTCTTATTTGCAAAGGCTCATCTTTTCCCAAATCATCTGGGCAAGTATCATCATCATGACTGGAAGCAGTCACGCTAGCTCGCCTACCGTCGCTCGGATGGGCCTCTGTCACTGGCCTGTCGACATCACTGGTGGTGCTAGTGCTAGGCATGACAGTTTTCACTGTTGTCGTCGAGGTGGTGGTAAACCATTTCCTTAAATCCATGATTGCTTGAATGATCAAGCGCGTTAGGTGTTTTAGACGAATACAGATTATTATGAATTGAATAAAGAGTAGAAGTTGACTGAAAAAAGAATACTTAACGTCATGACGTATACAGTCATATTTCAACCAATTACATACAAGCTGCTAGTGACGTAATTTAGTTAATCGCCTGTCACGAGTTTTTCATGCAAAGTTGCAAAGCTGATTTGATTCTAGTAAAACTAAATTAATTTACAAAAATATATATATATATATATATTTTAAATATATATAATTATATGTCAGGAATAAGAGGGCACGGTGGAACCGTCACCGTGCCTGTTGCTGAGTCTCAACGGCTGAAATCGCGCTCTGAGACAGGGTGGTGTGCTGACTAGAGGTAAGGCCGGGCCAGGCCCTCTGGGGCCCCCCCGTGGCGCCCACCCTGTAGGTTGCATCAAAAAGCTGATGAGCTGTTTATACAACACAATAAAAAAAAAAAACAGAAAACTTTTTAAGCGTTTGGCCATTCATTTACATGACAATAGCGTTTTGGAAGCCTGGGAACACAAACATTTGAAAATGGGTTTCAAAGAGCAAGTTTTTGAAAACGATACTGTTATCGTCTCTGTGTAAACTACAAAAATGAAAATAAAAAAAGTTTTTAATACATTGTCACATAAACGTATCCTTAGTCAGCTGACTTGTTGCCTTGCTGCCTTATCTGACTTTATAAGCAGAATTTGTGCACAAAGATACCTCACAAATCTTTGGAAAGACTCCTGAGGCAGCGTAACGTTTTAATGATCTACAGCAAAATAGAGAAAGCTTTGGTGAAAACTAAGCAAATATTTAATTACTACAATAATGATTTTTTGCTAGAAATGACATCAGAGATTGAAAAAGTTGGTCAAAAATGGACATTTATACACAAACTGACCACCAACCGCACCTTTCAGATGCCATATTTATTTTTTAACATAACTGCCACATAATGGAACACACAGGATTGTGGGATATCAAAGGCAGCGAAGGATACATCTATGCTGCCTTCAAAAATTGATCAGATGAAGTTATCTCTTAGGAGACAGGAAGTGAAGCTAACATTGGATTTGGACGTGCCTTGATGTCTTCTTACCTTGAACCCACATGGAAAGAACCTATATGTGGATATATGCGCATATATGAAACCTATATGCAGTGTATATGCACATATATGCTGCATATATGCACATATATGATAATATATATGCTGCATATATGCGTATATATACTGCATATATGCTGCATACACTGTCAGAAAAAAAGGTACGGCTCTGTCACTGGGGCTGTACCCTAAGGTACAAAAGTGAAAAGGTACCTCTTTGTACCTTACTTACCCCTAAATGGTGCATATTAGTACCTTAAAGGTACATATTAGTACTTTAAAAGTGCATATTTGTACCTTAAAGGTACATATTAGTACCTTTTTACCTTTGTACCTTAGGGTACAGCCCCAGTGACAGCACCGTACCTTTTTTTCTGACAGTGTATATGCCGTATATATACTGCATATATGCGTATATATGCCACATATAGGCTAAATTGAGGTGCATATATGTGCATATAAAGGAAATATAGGTCTCCTTTATTGCTTCTTCATATCCACATATAAGCCCTATACATACAAGATATGTCTTCTATATAGCTAATGGCAGGATCTGGTCATTTTGTAGCTCATATCTCATTTTTGACTGTCATACATGATGCCTAGCTCATATTTTCTATTATCAAGGCAAAAACTAAGAATTAATGAAAAAAAATTATGCAAGAACTTATGTATGTGCGAACACGTGAAATTGGTATCACATGTAATTGGCATGTTATGGAATTTAACTACACTCTAAAAAAGATTGGTTCTTCAGCGGTTCTTTAGGGTGGATTCGATAATCACTGGACATTAGATAGCGATCAAAATAGAGCAAATCGAAACTAACTTGGTACTTCAAATAACTGTTGTATATAAATTACCTTGTGACGTTGTCATTGAATCATTCATTCAATAGATTCGTTAAGGTTAAACCCTGATTCATCCAGTAGTGAAACAAGTATTTATTAATGAGCTATTAATATATTCAAAACCATTTTTTAAAAATAATTCATTCAAATTAAACATTTTCCAGCAATTAATATTTTGCTAGAACTAGTAAATTAAATGTTATTTTTAGTTGTCTATTTAGAATCGTGAGAGAATTGCGATCTCTATTTGCAACCAAAAAAATCATGATTCTCATTTCATCCAGAATCCTGCAGCTCTAGTGTATGTCTCGTACAAATTTGTAGTTGTATGAATATCCAGTTGTGTTGTTTGAGAATTGTTTTGATTTGTGCAAGGGTAATCACCTTTAAAGGATTAGTTTACCCAAAAATGAAATTTCTGTCATTAATTACTCACCCTCATCATTGGAGGGACAGAAACCTCCCAGACTTCATCAAAAAGATCTTAATTTGTTTTGAGTTCAGAAAAAGCATATGCATAAAATACGAAGTATACTTTGGGCTTTACACACAGTAATGAATGTTTAAAAAACAAAACAAAAAAGTATTGGGTAAAAGCATCCCCCATGTTATGTTAACCTAATGATGTTATTTTGTTTAAAGGCCTACAGTTGGAAGCAGCTGTTCTCCTCTTGCCTGCACTGTTCAAGGTGGACCTGGGGTTGCTGTTTGACATTGTGGTGAGCCATGAACAGTTGACTACAGTGTGTGAAGCACAATCTAATCAAAGCACAACACTTATTGCACATTTTTCTATACAAATGATAATACACAAATTATTCTCTCAATGTGAAGAGAAAATTACATTCATTTTCAATTAATGGCCAAAAGTATTTGAGCAGTTGTATATGACAGTAGTTGAAATTAATTTAGCTTATAAGGTTTGCCTTTCAAATAAATATATGAAGAAAGTTAATGCTATTATCCCCTCTTCTCCAGGGCCATGCTCAGACCAGTCCTCCTGTCATCCCAACACCTAAGATAGTGCCTAAAGCCTGCAGGAGGATCATCTCATGCAGTATGACCACATTTTGTTCATGTTGGATGGCCAGTTAATCACAGAGTAGAGTGTGGACATCTTGATGGCACTGGACCTCCTCCTATGTGTATATTTTGCATTTGGAATCGAATCCAATCCAGTATCCTAAAGGACTGAAAAAGACACTGACCTTTTTGAAGTGTGTTGTTTTGAAATTGAAGGATGCAGACGGACTTCCTGTCACTGTAAATTGAGTGTACAACTCAATCTGTGAGTAGAATTTCAGAGTCAATATTCTCTCTTGCTCCATTTCTTATGGTTTTAGTTCCAGTTTCTATATTGTTTTTGAAATTATGAAGGACTTACAAAAAATGTTAATTTCTATATTTTGGACTTTTATTTATGTTGCCTAGCAGGTTTTTTTGTCTTATTTTTGTTCTTGTACTATATTTTTGGTTTTGTACTATTTGATTGATCTTGGGTAAATAAATAATGTACATTTCTACATTTTGGACTTTTATTTATGTTGCGTAGCAGCTATGGATTTTAATTTTACTATTATAGGTGAACATATAGGTGCATATATATGTGCATATATGTACCTATATAGGTATATGTATGCACATATATATGTGTACATATATGTGTATATATATATATATATATATATATGCGTACATATATGTGTATATATATATATGCATACATATATGTACATATATGTACATATAATATAGGAAAATGGCCAATTTTATATATGTCATATATATTAAAAACCTATATCAATGTTTATATAGGTTTTTTCCATGTGGGAATGCAGCATTTTTAAACTTTCAGACACAACCTAGGTCAACAAAGGCAAACAGGAACTGGAAAAACATGAAACTAAACCAAAACAGAGCATAAACCTGACAATAACAGTATAACAGACTACTTACATAAAATGCATATAAATATCAGTCATCACTCTATATCTCCCAATAATTTGACTTAGTAAAATTATATTTACATACTAGTTTTATGATAAAAGCTCTGTAGTTTTTATTGTCTGGGACAAAACATAAAATTTCAATGTAATATAATGATGATTGATAAATAAAATAATAAAATTAAATAAAATTAAATTAAAATCATTTTAATATGATTTAAAAAAAAAAATTATGTATGGAAAATCAAGATTGCTTCAGTGCAGTGTATCCTGAAATATTACTAACAGTTTTAAAAGTTATTACTCTATAAAATCATTAAATATTTCATAGCCAAAAGACACGTGTTGAAGAAGGATGTTTTACAATTATCCTAAAAGGCCACAGAAAGCATTTAGTAGACTGTGTACAGCACATTTTTCAGCGGTTTTAATTATGTTGATAATTTAGAGGCCTTATCAATTTCTATGGGCAAAAATGCAAATCATGACAAACAACAATGAAGTAATCCAAATATGTTGCTTTTTGCTGTAAAATCCTTTATATATTTCATAATGTTTGTCTGTTCATCGCAACACTGAAGATTCTTTTAAAAATCTGCTTTTGAGTTCCACAAGATAAAAAGCATTCAGCTTTGGAATGAAAGAATTATCACAGAAATTTCATAAAAGGGAGCACTAACCTTTATATTTGTTCTTTTATTCAACTGTAGTCCACTAAGCACTAGGTGGCACTGTTCTCTTCATTTAGTTTTGTCTCGATCACTTTCTCTCCCCAATTATCCCTCTTTTCTGTCAGTCGGTGAGGCATCATCTGCTATGGGTTAAAAGTAAGGTCATATACACAGTTTTAGAAAACAGCTGAATGCGTGCGCGCATGCATATGCGGTTATGCACAATGTAAAACTCACAGGTCTCAGGTGAGGTGCCCAAAACAACCAGAATCGCATGACCTCTAAGTGACTTAAGCATGTCTGTGGGATGTGAACACAGGCGCCTCAGGGCCTGTAAACAACGCGGGAAAGTAGCGAGGGGCGCAAGTTCAGGTCATATGCAACGTTCTGTCATCACTTGAAAATAACAGATGTCTCTGATGTTTTTCCGTTAACTAAACTTACACTCATATTCAGTAATATTATTGTATGGCTTTGATTTGCTCATCTTAATCCATAGTTGTAATCAAGTGTGTTGCCTTTAGCATTAGCTCAGAAGTCAAAAGTTCAACTGCACCTGTAGCCCCCTCTAGTGAAAGAATTACGCATGCTAATATGCAAGGAATCGTGACGCATTTGAATGTTCTCCATCTGTTTGTTTAATATATCATTACTCTTGATCCTACTGGAATTTGTCCAGATATACAGCTTATATTGAGCTGCTAAATAAATAGGCTTTATATTGCAAACAGCTGCTACTGAATAACATTCCGCACGCTAAAACTAAGATTTAACGATTTGTTGTGTGTTTATGTTTACGCCATTTTATTAGTAGCCTACTAGAAGGCTGGTTTATTGCATCACATTCAGCATTCAATGTAAGTTTGCTAGGTGTGTTTGATGGCAGGTGTGACTCTCTTCCTAAAAATCACAGTCTAGCACTGTCTAACACCATCTACGTTTCTGCCGCACGGAAATGTATTTTTGACTAGCGGAGGGTAACGGAGACGGAAAGCCCTCCATTTTGGTTTTATCTCAATTACCTGCATGAAATTTTGATGCTGGCATTGAGAGTGCATGGTAGCAATTCGGTTTCTATGGAGCAGATTAAAGATTGATCATGTATATATAATGAGGTCTCGCCTGCAAGGCTAGTGGAGGTGGGAGCGTGAACGTTCGTGTCTGTGAGCGCGAGTGCTGCGACCAAAGGAAGACACACCAGCCGTGTTTCACTAGATAGCCTACTGAGACAAAAAACAGAAATCTTTGCTCTGAGAGGGCCTGGGTCTGGATCAGTCCAGCCGTATAAAGACTTTATTTTTTACTTTGTTTAGAGTCCCAGACCCCCATGCTTTAGGGGGTCATGGAATTTTTTTAATTAAACAATTAATTTGCTGTCATTTTTATAGACTGTGTTCCTATGACGTCTTCTCCTTTGTTTCACCACAAACCCAGCTAACAAAAATATGTTCTAAGAACTTTTTGCTGACGTTTCCATTAAGTTAGGCTATGCGAACGTTGTGGGGAATATTATTTTTATCATTTAGCAAAGATGATGGGACCGTTACTTGAATGTTCTCTAAACGTTCTGAAGCAAATCACCTTTATTGAAACATTTCATGAGCGATGTATAGTCTAATGTTTTTGTGCGTGTTCAGAACATTATTAAAGACCAGATAACTTTGAATGATTATTCTTGTTGCTGGCCGGGGGAACTTTAGGAACTTTGATTCTGGAGATGAAAATAAATGAAAAACTTAAATTTGTTTTTGGGGTCTATCTGATTCTAAACAGTCACTACCGAATTTGACGGAAAGTTAATGAGTAAGAAAAATGCATCAACAAAGACAGCGCATAAAAATTACATGAGACTTACAGCGGTAGAGTCAGGGCACCGAAGAGCCAAAGAAAATGTGCCTGAGGAGGAAGGGAAGTATAGAGTTACACTGGGAACTCATTGGATCTGCGGAGGCCTGTGATAGTGCTTCTCCATGACGTCTGCTCAAATAACTTTTGTTTTGATGTATCAGTGGCAGAGGTTTCACGTGTGCTCGTCTGGGCAGAGGAGCTCGACCAGGGTACAAAATGTCTCCTGGCAGTGCCCGCTGCGCAGTATATTTTATGAATGATTTGACAACACATGCTCTCAGTGAAAATGGACTAATTACGCAGAGATAGAGCATGCACGGACCAAACAGAGTTAAGGATCTGGAGTCTTTTTTTTTTTTTTTTTTTTTTAATTTAACATGCACATGCATGCAGTTTTTTTTTTTTAAAGATAAGATTTAAATGTGCATACATAGCCTATATTTTCAGGCAAATAAATGCACATCAAATAGAACGCAAACATGGCAATTGCATGGCCATTTCAGCAAAGATTTAGGAAAAGATTTTGTTTGCCGACAGTCAAACTGATAAGGTCAGCGAACATGCATCCTGTCAGTTTGTCTGAACAAGACTGATCCGATGTAAATACGTATGACTCGTAGCAATAAAAACAAAACCTGCGAAGAGGATGCGCACACAAAGATGCCTACCCATTACTGCAATTTTCTCGCAGGGTGAATAGTTCACATCGCATCACATGAACCCGAGGATCTGCTGCTGTTGCCATAGAAACCCGCTACTAGACGCAGGTCGTGCAGACGGTTGACTTTCTGCTGTAGGTTAATGCGTCCTGACTGACACCGGACTGCAGTGAACTGTCGCACCTGTCCGTTTGCGAAACTTCGCGCTTTGTAGGGTGTTTCACTCACATATCGAAAACAATGGTAATAATTAGTTTTACTGTCAGTTACAGAATAATGCCTGACTGTTTTTGATAGATGTTACTAAAAAGACCAACAAGTTGCGAGTTTACGCGTCTTGATTGTCATTTATTTATTGGGATAAAATTGTTAAAATAGACAACCAAACGCAGAATAACGTTAAGCTCAAAGACGTTTAAAACGCAATGCGTTCTTGAGTCCCTTAAGTCATGTGTGCATCAGTTCATCGCAGTGTAAAAGAAAGTGTCTGTTTTACTTAAAAGGGGGAAAAAAATCCCCAAAGCTCTTATAAATCTGTAAAGGTCAGTGAAGTTATGGAGACTTATTTGAAAACGTAAATAAATAGTCTTGCTTGTGTCTCACACACTAACAAATCAAATTTCATGATTTCAAATGTACTAATTTTTAAAAACCATTTATTGAAAAAACAATAAAGTATGATTTTCATATGATTTTCAGTAGGCAATAGGCTTCTGCAGGCTCATGAAAAAATAAAATGTAAAGTGTGCAAATAAAAAACATGACACTTTTATGAGTGCACTGTACAAATCTATTTAAGGCGATATTCTGGACAGTTTTTGATATCTAAATCTAAATAAGGGTTGCATTAAAATATCTTCTAATTCCTTTGACCCGTATCAATTATTCATGGAATCTCAGATGTAGAAAAAGAGGAGATTTTATAGACGGACAGAGAGGCTTTATGCGCCACTTGAGTTTCCAGAAAGCGTCCAGTTGCTTCTGACAGAATCACAGGACACACGCGTAGCGAAAACAAGGTAAAGCTGAGCAGAAATTTGTTGTTCCTTTTTATAAACTGTGTTTAAAAAATCTTCAAATAAGCTCGCGTAGAATAAGTGATTTTGATGTATATTTTCTTTTTTTATTGCGTTTTTGAGTGTAATTTTAGGAGGAATATTTGTTGTAATAATAGCTAATATTTATTTAAACTTGATTTTGTAATGTTTTTTATAATGGAAATGTTCCTTGGTAGTTTATTGGTTTGTTCTGTGTGTTTTTACATTTGTCTTTATATGTTAGTAGAATTAAAAATGTGTCACTTTGATATTCTCCCTTATCAGTAACCGAGCGGAATTTAGGACCATGAGCTGCAGTGCTTCATCTCCCCACTCGCGGTACATTCACAGTTCACGGGCGCCTAGATGCTAACGCGATGAGACAGGGGAACCTTTACAGCAACAAACGGGAGTATAGTATCAGGGAAGGCTGACCGAGCCGTGAACCGCGGCCCTAACACGGAGCAAATTAACATCAACAAAAATAGCACTGCGATTTCAGATCGCTTATGTGCGAAGCAGCAAATGCAGCCCGCGGTGTCAAGTCCTCTGCGCGGGGATGCATAGCAAATCCCCCTGCTTACCTGATCAGGTGGACCCGGGGTCACGACATTAGACCTGGATGATCCGGACGGATAGAACCAGAACCTATCGATTTTATATCTGCATGTCTGTTCCCAGAACACTGGCGTGTTTGGAAACAAAACTTCCGTTTTATGTCTGTTATGTCTGAGACCTCAAAAAAGTTCACTGAGCAGATACCCAACTAACAAAAATATATATTGAAAACGTTTTGCTAACATTCATGTTAAGTTGTGAAAACGTTATTTCTGAACGTTCAAAACGTCCAGTTCTTTTATGCTTTAAAAACGTTTTTAACATTCTATTTTATCATTTTGCAAACATTATGGGAAAAAATTTATTTTGAATGTTATCTCAACATTATGGAATAAGTAGTAACATTTAAAAAAAAAAAAAATGTTAGACGAACGTCCAACTAAATGTTTCCATGGAAAATGCACCTAAATAACGTTTTTATGCTAACATTTTGAACACAGAATGAAGATGTATCAAGGTTACTGTCACAGGTTATGATGCCCTACATGACCAGGAATGAGTTTTAAGAAAATAAAAAGTGACTTTTGATTTCCATATAAATGAGCCACGTGAGGACATCAGTAAAGCTTTTATGTATCATTGCATTCTTCATGCATTTTATTGCAAACTGCCCATGAAATATATAGTAAGAAATTACAGACACATCTGATACTGACGCACAAATTGCAGGTGGTTCAAGCAGGCATGAAAGAAAAACTACGTTCAACCTCTTAAAATTGAGGCATGATTTTAAGAGACGGAGACAATAGATCACAAGCATGTTGCAATGAAATACAGTGTGTGATGTTTCAGCTAAGAGAGTATGATCAGAGGGCTGGTAATGAAATAGAGATAGTGACAGGGAGAGAGGCAGATGCTTTGAAAAAAAGCACTCCATTAAGTGAAGGCAGAGCAGAGTGATGGGTTGGGAAGGATCTTAAAAGCCTCTGCTGACTCTTGCGAGGTGAGATGTCAGTGCATGTTTAAGCGGAGCACATCTTACCCTCCTGAACCAAGCCAGGCCTCTGACTCAGGACAGCTAAACTTTCAACAGTTCACATCTATACTGGCAGAAAACTTTGCTTACAGATGAAAACTCCTTTGTTGGAAGGATTGGTAGAATTTTTCTGTACAGCATCATGGGTAATGTAGGTGTTCACCACAAATTCTGCTGTTAAACAATTATTTTAAAACTAATTTGTAATAATGCAGGCTGATGACTTCAGCAGAATCAAATACAAAGTTCTGTCATGAAACTCTAGATGACGCAGGCTGATAGGTCCTTAACTCAATCTTCTTGCAATCACATCATTTTCTATAGGGCACAGCTTATTGCTTCCTGCTGTATTAGTAGCCAATGAGGTCGCTTCTCAACCTTCAAATACTTGGTCAGCATTATCAGTGCAGTGCACTTTCAGAAACCCTCCACCTTCCCCAGCTCCACCTGTATAGATCTGCTACGGGTAATTCATATATGCTATTTTGTACATATTCCTCCAAGACCAAACATATTAACATATCATATCATATGTCATTACCATTACCATGCTTGGGTTTCCAGACCATTATATGTATTTTTTAAATGTTTTCTACTAATTTTACAATTAGCTTTTCTTTTTCTTTTTGTGATTTGCTTTTAATTTTTTGCTTATGTGTTCATTATTTATTTATTTGTTTGTTCATTTTTTAATTGCATTTGTCCTTTAGGACAAACTGAGGTGTCACTTTGCAGTCGTTGACTTGTGACATCACAGCCTGTGGGCCTATTAAACACTGAAAATACTGTCTGGAGCAAAAAACCTGAAGACTTTTCTCCATAGCAGTGTCTCTTGGCTTTTATTCACAATCATTATAAGATGGTGGTTGAGATTTCTTTCAGTAATATCTCCACAAGTTGTTGTGCATCACTGTGGTTTTTGTGCTATTGTATTTTTTTTTATTTATTTTTTTTTTTTTTATGCATTGTGTGCACAATGCACATACAACTTCAGGTGAATTGTATAATTTCTGCACCATGAATGATGAGTGTTTTCAAAATAATGGATAAAAATTTGCTAGTTGTAATACTCAAACAAATACATCAATATTTTGATAGCACCACATATTCATATAGCACTTAAACTATTGGGGGAATCAACCTATAAATGACTTATATTAACAGGCAATAAGAACATATTTTAACTTGCACACGTCACCTTTAAAGAAAAACGATCTGTTCGTAAACTCCCTTTTTATCACAGATCATTTTTGTCCATCTCTTTCAAAGTGCAAGGTCATCTATAGTAAAGAAGCAGAAAGAGAAAGAGAGAAAAATTAAGTTCTTTTAAAGCGATGGCTGCATGTAAATGCTCTATGAATGTTTTTCACACTTCCCTGCTGTCCGTCAGATTAGTACTTTCCCAAGGATCCATTACTTTCACAATTTCCAGAAAAGCCCCCGAAAGACAGATTGATAAAGGCAAGGCTACTGGTTATTTGACTGAAAGGGCACAACCTGAACATGACATACCTATGCTTAAACTGTGTTCCTGGGTTAGGCAACATGCAGAATGTAAAAAATAAAATACACTTTTCAGTTAAAGGTGCAGTAAGCTACTGATATTTGAAATCACCCCGAACAAACACCCCCCTCCCTTCATTGCTCCACCCCAAAAATGCACAAACATCCAAATGATATATCTTTATCACTGCTGAAGCAAAACAAGATAATGCTTCGTGAAAAATAAATCAAAGATGATGAACAAACAACAAGGAAGAACAAAGAAATGAATATACAGCACACAAGAATATATACAAGCAGCATATCTTGATTCTGTGAAACATAGCAAAACCAGTGTTGCTCACGTATGGAGCAGAAACAACTAATTGTTTTCAGAAAACATTTTTTAAAACATTTGACCATAATTTGGGCTAAAGCATCTCCAAAATGTAGTGTTCTTCAACATTCAAGTATTAAAACACTATACTGTTCAAAAGTTTGGGGTCAGTAAGTTTTCATTATTCACTGAGGATGCACTAAACTGATTAAAAGCGACGGTAAAGATATTTATAATGTAACAAAATATTTCTATTTCAAATAAATGTTGCTCTTTTGAACTTTCTATTTATTAAACAATTCAGAAAAAAATGTATCATGGTTTCAGCACAACTGTTTTCAACATTGATAATAAAGAAATATTTCTTAAGCATCAAATCAACATATTAGAATGATAATGTGACTGAAGATTGGAGTATGATGATGAAAATTCAGCTTTGTTCAAAGGAATAAATTACACTTTTAAAAATACTACAAAAGAAAATGCCTATTTCAAATTACAATAATATTTCACAGTATTTTTGATAAAATAAATGCAACCTTGGTGAGCTTGAGAGACTAATTTCTAAACATAACATTATCTTTCCGACTAAAAGTTTTGAACAGTAGCATATATATTCCATTTTAATTCTACTTTAAATTTAAAATACAATTCTTCATCCAGTTTGCAACTTCAATTCAAATTCAGTAGCTGATTTAGAATGTAAAAGGCTCAATTCAGTCCTGAATGTGGCACGAGCCTCGTGGGCATGTGGATGTCTGTGTACATCTGCTCCTACCGGATCTCTTTGCTGAAAAGTAATCCATCTAATGTGGGGCAAACAGTGTCTGATACTATCTACAGCCCTAGAGAGAGAGATTGAGAAAATTGAACGCATGCATGCATTATTAGTCATAAATGCTAAGTGTGCCACGTGCCAGGTACAATTATAATCTAATGGTAGTGTCAGACCTCCCTTCTCTCTCTTTTCCTCTGATCCAATCATATTCTTCTACATCTTCTCCACCAATCATATCGGCCCTTCACACATCTCAACAGAAACCAAAAGACCTCTAAACCCTGCGGGGGAACTTAAAACCTGCAAATCAGTCACCTTGGACAAGAAAACAACTTTCATAAAAAAATTAAATAAAAAAAATGCTACAAATAAATAGATAAAATAATTCAAACTTTACCGTTTTACACTACAATCTATTTTACAATAAAGTCAAATATGTTAACACAGGGGAGGCACAATTTTTTATGACAAAATTAAGTCCTCTCTGATATTTACGTCATTGTCTGAATTCATGGGTGAATTCACCCATTTTCAGTCCCTTCTTTCCATATAGAGGACTCCAATGTCATTCGCTATATCCACCTTATTTTGCAATGCAGAAGTACCAGTTTGCAGCATAGCAAGCTGTTTTGTACAGCTAAAAATACCTGGAAGGAGATGACAAGGGAAGCCATACATGTTTAATTTACAAATGGCCATGCTGCTTTTAGGTGAAAAATAAGTGAATATGGAATAGTTAATGATTTCAGACACAGCTTATGTCTGAACTGTTCACCCATCAATGTGCACATGTAAAGAAGAGTTCTAGCATACTATTTATTGATTTGATATCTTGGCCCCATCTGTCAGCATCAGTCTTGTTGCTAAAGCAAATGTACTGGAGTAAATAATTCAGTACATAATTAGATGAGTGTTTGGCCTGATCTTCCACAGGGATGAATGTGACTGTGGATCCTTGGGTTCTGGATTAGATTGAGACTGTTCGCTTTGGAACTGATTTTTTTAGCCTCATGTTTTACATTATTGTAAATACACATTTTCAAATTTTATGTATTTATTTATTTTATATATTATATAAAATATATATATATATATATATATATATATATATATATATATATATATAATATATATAGTCTGTCACCTAGCCTCATAATTCTTTAATTTTGTTTTCTGATATTGAATTGTAGTGAATTGCAATTCAATAAAATAATTTGTGAATCACTTTATTTAAATGGTAGGTTCTACATGCGAATAAACCATCTTGATAGCAGCTATCTATCAATCAACTGAAAATCCCACTGTAAATTTGTCATGCAGAGTCAATAGATCAGCATGTTTCTGTCACTGTTGATTATACATTCCCATTGATTGGCTCACGCCACATTGTCCATGGTGTTTCCAGTTGGTTGACCTCAGGCTGACCTTACGATTCATGCTCTCTGACCTGAATGGCGACCTCAGTGCTAATGCTCTGTGACTGCAGGGACAGTGTTCACACGTCTAAAGCTGATCATTCCTGGTGAGAGCAGGAGAGTAATCTGGACTGGCTGGTGAGTGTTCGGTTGGGCAGGAGTGTGATTTGTTTGTCACAAGTGTTATTTTAATCTCTGCTTCCTGTTGCCACTGTTCACTGCTTTGACATTTCTTTCATTGGCTATGCAGTTTAAACATTAGCTCTCATACACTCATTGGCTATTTTACTAGTTTAATATTGTATATACTGTAGTACACTCTTAAAAATAAATGTTCTTTATTGTCTTCGATGGTTCCATGAAGAACCTTTAACATCCGTGGAAATTTTCCATTCCCCCAAAGTTTCTTTATAGTGGAAAAAGGGTCTTTGGATTTTTAGAATGATTTTTAGAATCTTTTAAGAATATTCACTGAGGCCTATTTACACTAGTTTTCGTTTTAAAATGCATACATTTTAAATGCTACGGTTATACCTGTCATTTACAATACGCCTGCATTTTCGAACCTCGAAAACGGAGACTTTTAAAAATGCTGCAGAAACGCCAGTACAAATGGACCAAAATGGAGACTTTTGAAAACAATGACATGGTTGCCCACATTGCCCTCTGTGTATCCTTGACATCCGTGAAAACAATAACATGGAGACTGAACTGCAATCTTTGCTGGCTTTGTTGTAATTTTTAGCAGTCATTGTGCAAACTGCATTTTTAATACTGCAGCTGCAGCTTTGTTCATCTTCGGAACACAAATTAAGATATTTTTGATTAAATCCGATGGCTCAGTGAAGCCTCTATTGCTAGCAATGTCACTGAACCTCTCAAGGTCCAGAAAAGTACTAAAGACATATTTAAAACAGTTCATGTGACTACATTGGTTCTACCTTAATATTATAAAGTGAAAAGAATACTTTTTGTGTGCCAAAAAAAACCCAAAATAACAACTTTTCAAAAATATATAGTGATGGCCAATTTCAAAACACTGCTTCAAAGCTTTACAAAGATTTTGTTTTGAATCAGTGGTTCAGATCACATAAACAAAGCCTTGTTTACTGAAATCATGTGACTTTGGCACTCTGAACCACTGATTTGAATCAAAAGATTCGTAAAGCTTCAAAGCTTCATGAAGCAGTGATTCTGTATTGGCATCAATGACTCCATTAAGAACATTTAACATCCATAGAAAATTTCCATTCCACAAAAAGTTTTTATAGTTTTAAACGGTTCTTTAGATTCTATGAATATGTTTTATACTAAGAAAAAAATGGTTCTTTTAAGAACTGTTCACTGAAAGGTTAATTGGGGAACCAGAAATTGTTCTTCTATGGCATAGCTACGGAAGCCCCCTTTTAGAAACTTTATTATTAAGAGTGTATGAAATGTATGTTTTGATATGAAGACCAAGAACACACACACCCTTTTAACATCCTTGACATGCCCAAAAAATAAATCTCAAGTGACAACCTGCCCTGGGCGACTTCACACTCACCTTCTTTCTTCTTCTCAGATGCATCTGCTCCAAAATGTTGTGACACACACCATGTACCAACACATGCTCGGATCAGTATGGATAAACCTAGAAACACACACATTTGCGAACTTATATTTGCAAATACCTCAAATCACAAAACATCAAAATATTTCAATGCCACATATTTTAAGATAATTTGTATTTGACGAATACATGTTAATTTGTTCCTACAAAAGTATGAAAGCAAGGCATGCACTTTCACCTGTATGCATCAGCCAATGTCACAGTGTTTTGAACTTCAGTGCTCATACCTAAAGCTTTTGTAATGAGTTGGAATAGATAAATAAAATAAAAAATGCAGAACTAAGTAGCAGTTTTGAAAATGTATGTTTAATTAAAATTCAATAGATGTTTCCATCAGGGTCAAATTTCAACGTAGGCGAAGTGCATGTTAGGGTGCAGTGCAAAACATTGTGATGAGAGGATGGAAATGAATCTTTTCGAGGGCGTTGATATGTTATGGGTTTTTGATAACATGCTGAAATGCTTAAGGTTAAGGGGTTTGTTCAAATGTAGTTTTTGTGTTAGTAAATTATATTAAAGAACCACAACCTCAGATTAATTAAGTACCCTGCATGTTTATGTTAAAACTGTGATCTCCATAATGTGATGTATATATCAGGTGTTTATTTAAATAATATATATTAAAGCACTCTCTGAATTCTAGAGCAAAAATGGTTTATATTTGAGCTGTGAAGTTCCTAAAACATTCCTTTCTGAGCTGAAACTACATTTCTAGGTGCATGTATTAAGCGAAAGTTACATGGTTTTGCATGAGATTTAATGGTCTAAATTATTTTAATGTATCAGCTTTTCAGAGCTTAACTATGTTTTTAAATCCCAGACCTGTTCACAGTATTCTCTCTCTCCTTCTCCACATACACAATAGGTAGAGTGAGAGAGATGAATCCTTTGGGATGTCATGGAAGATGGGACACAGATGGGATGTTTGTCCTGATGCCTGTAAGAAACACATCAAAGATGCATCCTGAAAACCACAGGAGAGTGAGGACACTATCTCCTTTACTTTTCTTCATGAAATGCATAATTCACCTGCAATAACACAATTCAGCCTTGCTGTGAAAAGCATAATACTAATTGACTAACTTAAAGAAAAATAAGTGATCTACACAATTTCAATCAAATTATCCAATGATAAATGTCTTTAATGAAAAAGATTTACATTTGCTATATGCAATGTGATATAGCAAAACTCACCACCTCAATGCTAGGGAGTTGAAGACGGGCCTTGCTAAGGTATATTGGGTGGTTGCAAGTTGATTTCTTGGTTGTTTGCATGTTTTTTTGGCACATTGTATGCGTTTACTATAAGGTGTTGTTGTGCAGTTACTTTCCCTTTCTGGACACATTTCCTATTGAAACCAGAAGTTTGGAAGGGACATATGGATATTACTACATATTTTTTAAATAAATAAAAATAAATAGGTAGTAAGATTTGATACATCACAGCAACAAACCAGTGTTATTTTCATAATTGACATACTATTATAGTTTTTGACTATATAATTTTTGATAATATTTTGAATAAGATTTTAAATAATATTATTATTTTTAATAATAATAGTATATATCTCTTGTTTACATCAAATTCATGCTTTAATTGTAGACTAAACATTGCAGGTTTAATTAGCCCTGTCTGTCTTATTTAATGGCTTGCAACCATAAACAGCTGTGCTTGGCTTCAAAGGGCGTCTTCGACAATGATATTCTAAAAAAAGACAATCTTTTTTTTTTTTCCTTTTTTTTTTTTTTTTGCATTACAATTTTGACATCCAAAGGCACAACTAGACATTTTTTCTTTTATTCCATGGATCTTTTTCCGTTATTTTCTTCTGCCTCCACAATGTGCACACAGCTGATGTCTACTCCCAAACGGTCTAAACAGTGCATATAAAAAGTCTACACACCCTTGTTAAAACAAATGGTTTTTGTGATGTAAAAAATCAAACAAAGATAAATCATATCAGAACCAAATAGACTAAGTAAGAAAATAATTTCCGGGGTGTGCACACTTATGCAGTTGTATGTTTCTCTCTCCCTCTGAAATGTGTCACTTTGGTTTCAAGTGGCATTAGTTATTTTTATATTAAAAGGTACACTATGTAACTTTTAGCACTCTAGCAGTTAAAAAACAAAATTGCATGCATGCATTTTGCAGAAGAACATTGTTTTGGTTGTGCTTCGGCTCTGCATGACTGTGCGGATGAATATGGTTATCCTACTGCTCATAAAACATTCACTATAGGCTTAAGAGATATAAACAGTTTAGATGGAAAGGATCTCATGCTGACTAGCTTAAGACGTTACTGTATCTATACAGTATTTATAGACACAGTACTTCCTTGAAAATAAATTTCAACACAGCGCTACAACAAACATAATGAAATGACCCTTCACAATAGATAATGCTTTACAGTGATCTGTTAGAGAGCTATATATGGCAATTTATCCATTCAATAAAATACCTTACTCACCTGCTGAGTAATAAAAACGCCATCTCCATGTCGTTTTTACAACATTTCAAATCCCTTGATTCTCACCGTCTCTGAAAAGCCTTGCCCATGTTGATTCTAGTTTTATTACGAGATCAGACATGTTTTCTTTTTTCCTGTAGACTCTCATTTGTTCGTAGTTTATTTAAAACGGGTGATTCCTTGGAGGTTTTAGATTTAGCTGCTCCATGTCCACCTTTCTCTCTCATTGTGAAAAATAACCTATGCCACTTCGACACCATACATACTTCAAAATTGCCGGAGCAACTGACGAGACACACACGGGTGAGTGACATATGTATGCAGTTTAGCATGAAAAGCATCCCACTAGTTCTAAAATATAAACACTTATAAAAGGCTTACCATAGTGAATCAGGGAAAAACACATTTTTGAAGAAGGATTGATGGTATATTGACACATTATTTAAATTTTGTTAATTTTGGAAAAAAAGTTACATTGTCCTTTAAACATGCAAAAGTACTGATATGGTTTGTCTTCCTTTAACTTTTTATATCACAAAAAACAGCTAACAGGGGTGTGTAGACTTTTCATATCCACTGTAGATGACCTCAAAGCCAACAGATATTAACTAAAAGCCACAAAACCACAATATTGAGGTCTTAAAGGATTGACTCTTCTTTCACTTCTTTTTATTGCTTTATATGCAGCAGACTGCATTAAATAGATTTATTGATCTCATCCTCTTCTACCTTCTCTATCAACACTTCTCTATCCTCTCTCTCTGTGTCGTTTAACCCTGTGCAGTGCAGTGTGTCCGGGTGGGGCTTGTGAATGGGGTCGTAATACGGTCACTGCGCATCACCAGGCTACGCTGCGACTCAGAGCTGCAGAATATGCCAGTGTGCATTAGTGTAGGGCTGAACAGAGAGAGAGCGAGGTGCAGTATAAAAGAAACAGGAGGATGAGAAATGCAAGGAGACTATGAGAGAAGGACTGAGCGAATATCAGCACACATGAACTCGGCTCAGAATGAACCCTGCAAAATGGGATCCATCAAATATGAATGTGCTTTGTGTGGATCTTTTGATTGGCCTTGCTGCTTGTATTCCTATAAAGTTCAAGGAACAGCCATCCATCACAATTATTTTTATATTGAATTCAATTTGAAATAGAAACAGATCCTGTTTACTTTCTAAATGCACATTCCTGGTCTTAATGAAATTCATTTGTCAGTGCACTACTCCAAAAAAGTTTGTCTCCTTAAATCTTTCATCACAATAATTGACTTTTCAGATGACGTCATGACTGCTTTTTTAACTTTTCAAACATCTAATTGCATTCTGGTTCTGAACAGCAACTTGTCAGGGTCAGATTACTTCATGATGGTAAAATCAAGTCATATCCTACACTTTTTTCCTCTTGAATTTATATTATCACTCAGAAATACATCAAATTAGAGAAGTGAAATGGGTTTTGAACTGTTTCAAAAGCTAGAAAAAAAAACAATTCCTTGCCTGTGCATATCTTGACAGTACAATATACTATTATAGTTTTTTATTAATATTTAGAACTAGTTTTATTTTAAGTTTAATTCTAGTAAAGTTAATGCGCATTTTTATCATTTTTCAAGTTTTTTATAAGCCAAAATAAAATAAGTTTAAGGGTTTTCATTTTTATTTGTTCTGGTAATGTTTGTTTTATTTCAAGTAATTCAAATGTTTTTGTTATGGTTTTAGTTTTATTTAACTATAATAACCCTAGCACAAAGTACATGAACAGCATTTTTTACAGCATTTATTAATCTAGGTTTTAGTTTTTTCACAGGACACATGAATACAACTAAAAATGTATTAACATATGTAAATTAACATTAACCAGGCTGAATAAATGCTTTAAAAGTTTTGTTGCATTAACTAATGTTAACATCTAAAGCCTTATTGAAAAGTGTTACTGATTCAATTGAGTGTTGTGTCCATATGTGTCAGAGGAGAGAGACTATCCTCGGGCACATCTGGCCTTTGCAGTGTTTGTTTTTATTGGTGTTCGTCCATTCGTGCGCTGGTGTTATAGCTCCACCCACATGCATCCTTATTGGTCTGGACAATGCCCAATAGTAATGCACAACAGCTGGCAAGAGAAACCCATGATCTCATTTTCATGAAACCTTTGAGCAGCTTCATCAGCCAACATTTATCTCATCTGTAAACTTTACTTCCTCCAATTCCCATTTAATCTCACTGCACACTGCAGTTCTGTGACCAGAGGCTTGATCTCTTCGGTGTCCCTTCGCACCCTTCAGTCATCCAACATAACTGATCCCAGATCAGAGATAAAGCACACAAAGGTCCCGACCCTCAGCTTTGCCTTGAGCTCATATGCTCAGCTACATGACCTTATGAAAGCAAAGTGAGCTGCCTCTTTTAAAAGATGTGACATAGTTTGAGGGCAGTTAAGATGGAGTTAGGATCAGTTTCTATTGACATTTGTCAGAGTGACCCCTTCCTGTGCCTTTGGGCTCATGGCGGCCCAGAAACTTTGCAGTTCAGAAGTTCACAGTAATCACGACAAGTGTTCGAGTAGGCTTTTTTCATGTTATACCCACATACATACACACACACACATTGGGTTTCCATGTTTTACTGGGATTTTTCACAGACATAATGTTTTTCTAAACTGTACAAACAGTACAGTCTATCCCCTAACCATAAACCTACCCATCACAGATTTTTTTTTTTTTGCATTTTTATATTTTCAAAAAACATCACTTAATTTAATTTTAATATATTTTCTTCATGGAGACCAAAAAATGTCCCTACAAGGTTTTCAGATATTGCCATCTATGCGGGAACATTTTGTCCCCATAAAGTAGGGTTTACCTGAATCTCACATGCGCACACATACTGTATGTAATTGGGTCATTGATGAATAAGGTTTTCAAAAGTGTAAAAAAACATAATGGAGATATAATTAATGTTGAAGTTTTATTAAGTGTTAACAATGAGATGTGTTTTTTATAATCAATTAACACTGATTTTGTAATTGTTTACATGATGGACCAATTTTGTCACCAAAAAAGTCATTCGGTTTAACCAAAATTCCAGTTTTACCGAATGACACTTTTGGTTATACCGAATGACGATATTTTCAAATAGGTGCGTCCCAATTCATGTACTTATGCACTATTCTATGATGTTTTTGAGTATAAATAGTCAAGTCAAGTCACCTTTATTTATATAGCGCTTTTTACAATGCAGATTGTATCAAAGCAGCTTTACATTGATAACTGGTACATAATTTTTGCTGCACAGCAGCTCTTCAAGAATATTGTCAATGCAGGCAGATCAAAGCACTGTTGAATAAATGTCAAGAATACTGTTGAATATCAAATGTCAAGTCAAAAGTCAAAAAGTGTCCCCAACTAAGCAAGCCAAAGGCGACAGCGGCAAGGAACCCAAACTCAGGTGGCAAACAAGTGGCAAATAGGTGTTAAAATGGAGAAAAAAAACCTTGGGAGAAACCAGGCTTAGTCGGGGGGCCAGTTCTCCTCTGGCGAACAGTGCTTTGTAACGAATCAGGTTGCTAACATAAATCTGATAGGAATTGCAACATTCAAAGTATTTATTTCAGTTTCATCCAGTTGAGGATCGTATTCATCACGCCGGTATGGACGGTCTGTTGAGGAACTGTGGCACTGGCTGTCGTGTCGATGATGTCTTCACAATGGATGATCTAGTCGACTCGATCTCTGCTGATACTTCAGGGCTGTGTTGTGGTCGTGTCCAGTTGAGGATCGTATTCATCACGCCGGTATGGACGGTTTGTTGAGGAACTGTGGCACTGGCTGTCGTGTCGATGATGTCTTCACAATGGATGATCTAGTCGACTCGATCTCTGCTGATACTTCAGGTCTGCGTTGTGGTCATGTCAAGGCGCAGGTCCTTGGTCTCATGTTGATACGGCCCGGATCCGGTTGACTGTGGTAAACCTCGGGATAAACAGAAAGACTAATATTAGCGTAGATGCCATTCTTTTTCTGATGTAACGAGTACATCTGGTGTTATAGGAAGTGTTCCCGGTTCCGGCTGACCTAATTTATGCAGCCTAATAATCCTTTAACAGATTTGAAAATATAAATTGATAATGTGTTATGTGTATGCCAGGTTAAAGAGATGTGTTTTTAGTCTAGATTTGAACTGACAGAGTGTGTCTGCATCCCGAACAATGCTAGGAAGATTATTCCAGAGTTTGGGTGCCAAATAGGAGAAGGATCTACCGCCTGCGGTTGATTTTGATATTCTAGGTATTATCAGCTGGCCTGAAATCTGAGATCGCAATAAACATGAAGGACTATAATGCATTAAGAGCTCGCTCAGGTACTGGGGAGCTAAACCATTTAGTGCTTTGACAGTAATTAACAAGATTTAAAAAATTTTAAAATCTATACGATGTTTAACGGGAAGTCAATGCAGTGATGACAGAACTGGGCTAATATGGTCATACTTCCTAGTTCTAGTAAGAACTCTAGCTGCTGCATTTTGTACGAGCTGTAGTTTATTTATCAAGCGGGAGGAACAACCACCCAGTAGAGCGTTCCAGTAATCTAGCCTTGAGGTCATGAATGCATGAACTAACTGTTCTGCATGTTTCATTGAGAGCATATGTCGTAGTTTAGATATATTTTTAAGATGGAAGAATGCGGTTTTGCAGATGCTAGTAACATGGCCTTCAAATGAAAGATTAGTATCAAAGAGCACACCCAGGTTCCTAACTGACGACGAAGACTTAACAGAACAGCCATCAGGTGTTAGACAGTATTCTAGGTTACTGCGTGAAGTAGTTTTTGGTCCAAAAATTAGAATCTCTGTTTTTTCTGAATTTAGTAGTAGGAAATTATTGGTCATCCAGTTTTTTATATCAGCTATACATTCTGTTAATTTAGCGAATTGGTAGGTTTCGTCATGGCGTGAAGAAATATAGAGCTGAGTATCATCAGCGTAACAATGAAAACTAATGCCATGCTTCCTAATGATATCTCCCAAGGGTAGCATGTACAGAGTGAAAAGCAACGGTCCTAGTACTAAGCCTTGTGGTACTCCATATTTAACTTGTGATTGATATGACATCTCATCGTTTACTACTACAAACTGATAACGGTCAGATAAGTATGATTTGAACCATGCCAATGCAAATCCACTAATGCCAATTTAGTTTTCGAGTCATACTCAGATACAAATGTATAGTATAATGCAATGTAAGTCGCTTTGGATAAAAGCGTCTGCCAAATGCATAAATGTAAATGTAAATGTATTTAGAAGTGTAAGTAGTGTGTTCACACTGAAAATTCCAAAAAGAAAAAGTACACTTTAAATAACCGGATGATGCATTAAATTAATGGAAAAAATGAAGTGTGGAATGTTGGACACTTCATGCACTCAACTGTTGTAACTTTAATTATGTAGCAGAGGGGGAGGGGGACCAGAATCCATTGTTAAGTCAGGAACACACCAAGCCGACGGTCAGCCATTGGGTAGTTTTTGTTCATCGGCCAACAAAGTTTTCTCAGTGTTCCGCACCGTCGGCTGAAGTTGGTCCTCGTTGGCTTTTTTTCAGCCGATTCAACATGTTGAACTGGCATCGGGCCATCTGATCATTCTGATTGGCTGTTCAGCTACTGCCACCTGCTGGTTCGAAAAGGCATTTCATCTTACGCAGGCACAAGAGTGTATGTATACTTACATACATTTTAAGTATATGTCTGTGTAGGGACTAATTACATGCTTGATTTGTGATATTAAATTGTACTTAATTTGTGTTATAAGTATACTTTATTTGTGTTAAAAGTATATTTTTTGTTATAATATACGTTGTATTATAAGTATACTTTTATTTGTGTTATAAGTATACTTTATTTCTGTTATGAGTACAATTTGTGTTATAAGTACACTTTATTTGTGATTTAAGTACATTACAAAATAATTACGAGTGTCTTCAGAAAACACAAGCAATATACACTGTAAACAAATATATTATTTTACAGGTAATAGTATATACTGTATGCTCAGTACCTTTGGCTTATTCCAAATATTAAACATTACACACTTTGCAGTCAATAACAATACACTTTGTTATTACTTATACTTTGTATAATATAGTCAACATTTGAAGTGGATCAAAGCCTTCAATCAAAGTTGTCCTACCTTTTTTGATCCACTTCAGATGTTGACTACTGTACTTTGAATTACATAATCTCACACAATACTTTAAATAGTTGTGCTACTATTTAAATACAGTTCAACACATTTTCCTAAAGATGAATGCATTTGTTTTCAAGGTCATTAAAATAAATAAAATGTAACAACATCACTAATGAAGAGACATATTTCATTGACAAAACCAATAGTTTTTATTTAAACTTAGATTCAGCAAAACTTTCCATGTTTTTCATTAAAGAAAAAAAAGAAATTGGACCATGGTGACCCTCTATACAAAAATACAAATTACACATTATATCCATTTTCTGATGAGCTTCTCATTGTGTCTGATGGCACAATGATGACCGCAGAGACTCGTGAAGAACAGCATCTCTTGACAGAATATACCAAAGATATAAGACAGCATGTTCAACTCTTTATTCACGTTTACAATAGTCTGTCTAAATCCTACATTGAACCAATACTATTTTTGAACAGTAAATGAGGATTGGCAGCAGGGAACTGTATCAGAATGGCATGTCGATATTGTTTTCGGTACATAGTAAAGCAAAAAAACAAAAAACAAACAAACTTTATGAATTAATATCGTACAAAATACGGGCCGATTTGACCAATCATATGAACTTTTCTCCGGTTCTTTCAGGATCGCTTAGGCCATTACACTGTAAACGATTTCCGTTGTTTTCACAGTATTATACTGTGTTCTCAACAGTTCCCTACTGTAGAATCTGAGTACAGCATATTACTGTAGATTTTGTAGTTTTCACAGCTTGTTACTGTATTCTTAACAGTTTCCAACTGTATAAGCTGTGTACAGTATGTTACTGTAGATTTTCAATGCATTCTGGGAAAATATTAGCCTACAGTATATCAAAATACAGTAGGCTACTAAATGACCGCGAAAAACAACCACACACCTCCTCACGCATGACAGACTCATCATGAAGATGAAAGCCTACAACAATATGGTAGGTTAACTTTTCTTTTTTTTCACTTTATGTTTTATTCTGATGTTATTTCCAAGATATAAAGCTATGTTTTAGTTAATACATTTCCATAAAAATACATGAGTAAGCGTTCATTTTCTGCCATTTTCCTCCTGCAGCGTGGTGAAGATTAAAGTCTGAGGACGGAGTAGCCTACGTGAAATTGGTAGGTGGGTATACTTTAAAACACATGTAATTGCCTTATCTGTTTTATACAAATGTTATTTGCAAAGTATAAATACGTTTGAGTTAATAAATATATGTATGAACATCGGACCGGGTGAGCATTTCCCATTTAAGCCGCACTAACTAGAATTTTCCTCCCGCAGCGGCGCTGGCAGACCGGCTGGACCATCGCGAGACAGGCAGGAAGAGCCGTTGTGAAGACAAAAAGCCTACTACCTGAAATTGGTAGGTCAGTTTTAAAACGCATGTAATCGCCTTACTAATATTGTTTGCAAGGTATAAATATGTTTTAGTTTATAAATATCCGTAAGAACATCGAAGCGGGTGCTCATTTCCCTGTCAAGCCGCACTAAGTAGCTCTTTCCTCCCGCAGCGGCGCTGGCAGAGACCGGCTGAACTAACGTGAGACATGCGGGAAGAGTCGTTATGAAGACGAAAAGCATTCGTGAAAATGGTAGGTCAACTTTAAAACGCATGTAATCACTTTTTTGGTTTTGTACCAATGTTGTTTGCAACTTCAAGTATAAATACTTTTGGTGCTGCTGGCGCTCATTTCCCAGTTAAGCCGTGCTGACAGCATTTTTTTTCCTGCATCAGCGCTGGCAGACGGGCTAAACCATCGTGAGACGGGGGAAGAGTCGTCGCAATAAAGAAGACCATTTTCTTTATGGCATGTGGTTTTAAGATGTAAGATGATATGTATTCACTGCTTATTGTTGTATACTGCTACTAATTAAGTACTTTAACTCTTCAAACTTTATTTTTATATTTTATAACATTTATTTTCCACTGACACAATGTGTTAATGTGATTTTAGTGGTGTGAATTTAATTGTATTTTTTTGTTAATTGATTAAATTAATATGCTGGTAAATTTCTGTATTGAAGTTCAGAAATATAAAAGATGAAACCTAAATAAAGTTGATCTGAAGCAATAATTTGTTGTAGCGATGTACAGTTATTAATCAATTTATGGATGAAATATGAATATCATAATTCAGAAAGCTTTATGACGTTCATATATCGACCCAACGGGGAATTAAACATATATGGTGAATTAACTACAACGAATTATAATCAATCACATATATGATTAGTTCTGGTTGAATAATTATGTGGAAAACTATCAGTTCGTCCACCGAAACGGACAATTATCCACAGATTATCATGACAGAAATGTTATTCTCGGGCCGGGAGACTAACTTTCTATCATAGCCTTCAAATATAGAGCAAGGATATTAGAATCAGAACGTTAAAGTGACTCGGTTGTTGCTAAAATGAGCAAGTGAACAAAAAGCATGGATAAAATGAGTTTAATATACGAAACGGGTAATACACAGGTTATACGGCTAAATGGACACAAGTAAATACAAATACATACAAAGTAGAGGGAAAGGCAGAAACGAAAGAGATGATCAAAGCAGGTCAAATTGCAACAGTTCACCTTTAAGAGCCAGCAAGGAAACTCAGTATTTAAGATCGTAAAAACGTTATACTTGCATAGGTTAGTCAGGGTGCTTGGAGTTTCGGAGCGCTCGGTTTGATAGTTGCTTCTTCTTCCGGAGGTTGTTTCGGCGAAGTTTCAAACGAAGGTTTAACTGTTGTAATATGACCGGAAAATAAAGAAGAGAGTCCGTCTTGACGGCAGGAACTCGTGCAGAAAACTTGTGCCACCAAAAGACGCGTGTCATGGTGTTTTAAAGACAACAGACCAGAACGCCTTCTTGATAACGTCCTCCAATGCTAGCGTTGCGATTTGGCGGGTTTCCACATTCCTTTGTCCTGTCTCCCGAATAAATGTATGGTATGTTGAATCAGTGCATTTCCTTCATAGTATTATTAAACATTGAACGATGCATTTGGCAGAAATGTAACGTACATGAGTGAATAGCTCGGATTCACAGCTTTACGGAGAGATCAAACTCGACAGGTGTCTCTCGTCATATAAAGAAGATACACTTTACACTCTATTACTATCGTTTAACATGAAAACTAACCTACTACAGTCAATTCTACGATTCTACACTAGTAACACATACATGCAGCGAGCACTACAATGGCAGGTACATTCATATTTGCAGGTATAATATTTGTGTATACAGTCTTTGTATGTGAGTGTGTGTCTGTGGGTGCGTGCGTGTATTTTCTCTTTTTATGACCGTTTGGAATTCGGGCCTGTCTTTCGAAACCCGATCCGTGGCGTTCGCATCTCCTTTGAAGTCACAGAGGAGAGGTTTGGGACTTATCGAAATAGTCATAAAAAGAAGGTCTCGTGATCCATTAGTGTCTGCCGGGCCGGAATCGATGTAAGATTTACAAACCAAAGTTCCGTGAATTGAGGCTTAAACACAGTTTATGGTGGGACCTGCTCATCCTTGAGACTGTGCAGACCCTACATTGTCTTCCCATTCAGTCGGTCACGTTCGACGTACGTCGGACAGACCGACGAATAGGAATCTCGCTAGAGAGGCCAATCTACTTCGAGTGTAACTAAAACGAGCCAATGCACATTGGCATGCAATCATATGCATCAGCTGCTCGCCTCGCAGCGCGGGTATATAATGAGCAGCAGGTGCGTTGCATCTTCAGCTTTTCGCTTCGGAGCCGAACGGTGTTTGTTCCTGTTCTCTGCAAGAAAGTGTCTGCTAGAAGACGAGTCAAGCTTTTTGGTTGAACTTCTCTTTTTTTCCGAGTGCGGGCGAACAGCACAGCAGCGGGGTCGAAGTCCTCTCTTTTTCTGTTTTTGTTTCGTTTGCCGTTTTTGAGCAAATAGCTGTTTGACAGCGTCAGAAGGCTGTTCTCACGGCCGGTACGGTGCGCTTTTGAGCGCTGAAAAGCCGTTTTTACGGCTGGTAAGAGTGAGCGCCTTCTAAGAGAGAGAAAGCACATGACAGGCTGCACACAATCCCTGTCTGTGTTGCGGTGGCCGTTCCCCTGCGTGCTTCAGCACTTCTAAAAGAGTAAAGTCCCTGAAAGAGCTTACACAAGTAGATTCGCGTCTTTTTAAAGACAACATCCTACTTGTGTTTCTGGATGCGATCGTTCCTGTCCTCACTGACGGCCACGATCACCGTTTCGCATGTCTGGGCGCGTGCTGAAATGATGTTCGTGGGTGTTCATGTTTTCATATGAGAACATGATCACGTCGACACGCCGGTCGTGACTCTTCTTTCTCCGGGAAGCTTGAGTCCCCTCTGTTGTTGGCCAGCTGCCGCTTGTGTGTAAAAGCACAGCCGCAGGTCTGCCCGACACTCTGGGAGACCGTGGAGATCAACGAGAGCAAACCTCTCGCTCCTCTGCGTGTCGTGTGCCGTCGAGCTGCCGGGCTGCAGCGCGGGTTGTCACGGCAACCCAGCGCTCGCTCAGCGCTCTAGATGCGCGGTTCCCTTGCGTAATCTCCATTGTAGCGCCCTCTCTGGTGCACCAGAAGAGGTCTACTTTGCTGATATGGCTTGGGTGACATGAGGTTGAGGGGTTCCTTCGGGGAACCAACCCCCTAGGACCCCTCCCTCTCTAGCGCATTGCAAGCTGTGCAGTTTCTGGATTGGATTGCTGGTCCTTTTCATAGGGGAACCTAGCATTTCATTCAGAGCTCCAGCTGAGGGACAGATGTCGATTGCAGCATCGGAGAGAGTGCTGTTATGCTCTGGAAATGAGGGTGACGCTGCCCACTGTAATGGTGTGTGCTTATGCTGACTCAGATTCAGAGTTTACAGCCATGCTTTCCTGGGTCTTCCAGATGTGCATGGAAAACTTGGCAGTATGGGGGTATATTAGTGCCATAAATATGGAATGCCAAAGGTGCCAATCTGCATAAGTTTTTCCTCTCTCACTACCCTCTTGGATGGGGTGGCTGTACACAGACCACACCCACCCTGCATGTGAGGCCAAGGCACTCTTTTTGCATGAGGGTAGTTCTGTGCTGGGGTTGAGCTGCGCTTGTTGACTAACCGTGATCAAAGTCACGGCGCAGGCCCTCAGCCAGACGATGTCCACCTCCGTGGTCCAGAAGTGCCCCCTGGCCTACCTTGTGAGGTGTGAGAGGTTGTCAAGCTAAATGCTTTCTCAATGCTCCCATCTTACGAGGTGGCCTTTCGGTGACACTGTCGAGGACTGAGCCCAGCGGTTCTCCTCAGTTAGTAGCGGATCGGGGAGCTTCCCATGACAAACCATTGAGTTCCTCTTGGGCCGCCCCTCAGTCTGCTCGTCGCCAAGGGTGTCATCCCCTGCAAGAAACTCCGGCCCAGCAGGCTCTGCTGTATCCATTGCGGGGAGATGACGCCTCCCGTCTCTGCAGCTGTTTAACTGGTTGGTGAGAATCACCCCTGAGACGGGCGACCCAGAGATGGGTGGGGCTGCTCTTCCACCCCTGGAGGAGGGCCAGGTGGTAAATCCTTTATTGGGTTTGTTTCTGTTCCGCCACTGACCCAAGAGGCAGCGGTACCCAAATTTTAAAGAGCAGTTCCTCCATTTCCAGGTCTGAAGAGGGTTTGGAGAGCAGTGGGAGGAGAAAAACCTCACCACTCTCATCCCCCTCTTCTGTCGCCAGCGGACAGCAGCGAGCAGCGGGCAGCCAAAGCCTCGACTGCTCCCTCTGTCCATCCGTGGAGCCAGGTAAGTGTTGCCTAGCACACTGTGACGCCGCTTCGGGCCGCCTCACAAAGAGAGCCCCCGAGCCGCGTCCCTGTGTTCCACCTCGCTGCCCTGCTGCGGGTACACCGGTGGTCCCTTTGGTCCTGCTTGTACGGTCTCTGCGAGCCGGGTTAGCGCTCCCCAGTCCGTCTCGCTGGCTCCTTCGTACCATCAGGGTCGGCTTTGCGATTCAGTTCGCCCGGCTTCCCCCCCCAAGTTCAGGGACGTCCTCTTCACTACAGTGAAAGATGCCGATGCCCCTGTCCTGCGTGCGGAGATCGCAGTCCTACTGGCGAAGGACGCGATAGAGCCGGTCCCTCCAGCCGATTTGAGGTCGGGGTTCTACAGCCCCTACTTCATTGTACCCAAGAAAAGCGGCGGGTTACGACCGATCTTGGACCTGCGAGTTTTGAATCGGAGCCTCCACAAGCTACCATTCAAAATGCTCACGCAGAAACGCATTTTCGAGTGCATCCGTCCCCGAGATTGGTTTGCAGCGATTGACCTGAAGGACGCGTACTTCCATGTTTCAATTCTTCCGCGACACAGGCCATTCCTGAGATTCGCGTTCGAAGGTCGAGCATATCAGTACAGAGTCCTACCCTTCGGGCTGGCCCTGTCTCCCCGCGTCTTCACGAAAGTCGTGGAGGGAGCCCTTGTTCCCATGAGAGAACAGGGTGTTCGCATTCTCAACTATCTCGACGACTGGCTCATTCTAGCACAGTCCCGGGATCAGTTGTGAAAACACAGGGATTTGGTGCTCAGACACCTCAGCCAGTTGGGGCTTCAGGTCAACTGGGAAAAGAGCAAACTCGCCCCGGTGCAGAGGATCTCTTTTCTCGGTATGGAGTTGGATTCGGTCGAGCAGATAGCACGCCTCACAGAGGAACGTGCTCGGTCGGTGTTGAACTGCCTGAATACATTAAATGGCAGGACAGCGGTCCCACTGAAGTTCTTTCAGAGGCTCCTGGGGCATATGGCGGCTGCTGCGGCTGTAACACAGCTCGGTCTGCTTCATATGAGACCGCTTCAGCACTGGCTTCACGGCCGAGTCCCGAGATGGGCGTGGCAGCGCGGCACATTCCGGGTGCCAATCAGGAGTGCCGCCGAACCTTCAGTCCGTGGTCGGACCCCTTGTTTCTTCGGGCAGGAGTGCCCCTAGAACAGGTGTCCCGGCATGCTGTGGTGTTCACAGATGCTTCTGCCACCGGCTGGGGTGCCACATAATACGGGCATGCAGTCTCAGGGGTTTGGACGGGACCCCATCTGCATTGGCACATCAATTGCCTCGAGTTGCTGGCAGTACGCCTTGCTCTGAGCCGCCTCAAAGGCCTGCTACGGGGCAAGCATGTACTGGTCCGTACGGACACTGCGACCGTTGCGTACATCAACCGTCAAGGTGGGTCTACGCTCCCGTCGCATGTCGCAACTCGCCCCCCATCTCCTCCTGTGGAGTCGGAAGCTTCTGAGGTTGCTTCGCGCCATTCATGTCTCCGGTGTGCTCAACCGTGTGGCCGACGAGCTATCACGAGCTGCGCTGCCAGGAGAGTGGCGACTCCACCCCCCAGGTGGTTCAGCTGATCTGGAGAGAATTCGGAGAGGCTCAGGTAGACCTGTTTGCCTCACCAGAAACCTCCCACTGCCAGTTGTTTTACTCTCTGACCGAGGGGACACTCGGGACAGATGCACTGGCTCACAGCTGGCCCCGGGGCCTGCGCAAATAT